>NC_054710.1:30266209-30348709 GCF_016097555.1 Gigantopelta aegis
GAGAGAGTGTGTAGGCGCGACCTACATATCTGGCGCGACCTACATATCTGGAGCGACCTACAGAGCTGGCGCGTTCTACAGAGCTGGCGCGACCTACAGATCTAGCGCGACCTACAAATCTAGCGCGACTTACATATCTGGCGCGACCTACAGAGCTGGCAAATCTACAGATCTAGCGCGACCTACAGATCTTGGGCGATCTACAGAGCTGGCGCGACCTACAGATCTAGCGCGACCTACATATCTGGTGCGACCTACAGAGCTGGCGCGATCTACAGATCTAGCGCGACCTACATATCTGGCGCGATTTACAGAGCTGGCAAATCTACAGATCTAGCGCGACCTACAGATCTGGCGCGATCTACAGAGCTGGCGCGACCTACAGATCTAGCGCGACCTACAGAGCTGGCGCGACCTACATATCTAGCGCGACCTACAGAGCTGGCGCGACCTACATATCTAGCGCGACCTACAGATCTGGTGCGATCTACAGAGCTGGCGCGACCTACAGATCTAGCGCGACCTACAGATCTGGCGCGACCTACAGATCTGGTGCGATCTACAGAGCTGGTGCGACCTACATATCTCTACAAATCTGGCGCGACCTACATATCTCTGCAGATCTGGCGCGACATACAGATCTGGCGCAACATACAGATCTGGCGTGATCTACATATTTCTACAGATCTGGCTCAAACTACATATCTCTACATATCTGGCGCGATCTACATATCTCTACAGATCTGGCGCGACCTACAGATCTGGCGCGACCTACAGATCTGGCGCGAACTACAAATCTGTCGCGAAATACAGATCTGGCGCGACCTACATATCTCTACAGATCTGGCGCGACCTACAGATCTGGCGCGAACTACAAATCTGGCACGTGCTACAGATCTGGCGCGACCTACAGATCTGGCGTGAGCTATAGATCTGGCAGCAGAGGACGGTATAGAACATGTTCCGTAATTTGACGGCGCCAGACTGACCAGACCCTGTCTCAGCTTCTGCAATGTTGGTCCGGGCCTTTAAAGATATACAGCTCTAAACGTATTACAGACATTTCGTGTATTGTTTAAAATCTTGAAGTCGTCGGCTTATTGTAGACCTACTACTGTCTCAGTTTCTGTCTTTAAAGAAATACAGCTCTAAACGTATTGCAGACACTTCATGTATTGTTTAAAATCTTGAAGTCGTCGGCTTATTGTAGACCTACAACTTGTTGACATTATTTAATGTTATGGTAAAATAAATCATAAATTTCTTATATTGGGACAAAATCAAAATCCATCTTCTAGTTTTTACTCATACTAACATGAGCGCCTGCTCGCATATAAAAAATAACAATGGGTGTTTCCATTACTACAGGGATTATTTCAAAGTCTTAGTTAATCTATTGTCCTTGTCGGTAAAAAATTATATTGTTGTCGTACCCATATCATCCCAGTCGAAAACGGATTATGTAAATTGTGAGAAAAAATGATATTGGAGATGAAAATCACTACTTATTTAATTGTAATTATTTTATGAATTCACGCACAATGCTTATAGAGAGGAAAACCGCTGTCGCCACTTCATGGGATACTCTTTCGACTAGCAGCAAGGAATCTTTTCTATGTACAATCCCACATACAGGGTAGTGCATGCCACGACCTTTGGTATACCCGTCGTGGTGCACTGGCTGGAACGAGAAATAGCCTAATGGGCCCACCGATAGAGATCGATCCCACACCGACTGCGCATCGAGAGAGAGAGAGAGAGAGAGAGAGAGAGAGAGAGGAGAGAGAGAGAGAGAGAGAGAGAGAGAGAGAGAGAGAGAGCTGTGCCATAAATGTATAGTTCTACGGCAACACTAAAAGTGATACCACGTAAAAAGTCGTATTTTCGCTGTATTAATGAAAATATGAAAATATAGAAATCGTATTTACCGTTTTTGTAAAAGTTCATGTTTAAATTATCTCCCTTTATCACGTTTCTTCGTATTTAACTTTGAGTATTACGAAAAAAAGAAGAAGAATATATAAAGTGCAATTACGATAAAATATCTAAAACGAATTGAATACGAAGCTAAATAATGACACAATGCACAATTAGTGAAAGAATTTAACGGCGTCCGATTGGACATGTTTTTGTGAGGGGTTTTTGAGGATAGCTTTGTCAGGTACAGTACTATTATTAAATAAATGTTAATTTAATAATTAAATAAAGATAATTTGTATTCAACTTTCTTTTAAAAAGTCGATAGTCAAGTACATTTTTATGAAAAGTTCCATCAGAAGAAATAAATAATAGCTTTACGTGGGTTTTTTAAAGATAATAACAAAAAGCAAAAGATATCAAAAATTAGGAACGATATGTATAATAAAAAAGCCCATTTCATGGTGTTTTTTTTCGAATCTGATTTTAATGTCAACGAGTGATGTGTGAAAACCATATTTTCACGAATTGCGAAAAACAACATGAAATAGGATATATATATATATATATATATATATATATATATATATATATATATATATATATATATATATATATATATATATATATATTGTTTATTTAGTATTCAAATATTCGCTCATAATTTCCATCGAATATTCGAGAACTATTTTCAGACTGAATACCGAACACTACTAGTAAGTACGACCCGTGAACAAACTCTTGAATGTCTGGCGAAATGTCCTACTCATTCCACAATAGATTACAATGTTTAGCGGGCAGGTCATAAAAACAGATAACCTTATAAAGATATCTGCTATTTGCAAGGTCAGCTGCTCAATAACTCTAATACCAAGTGTGTTGTTAACCATCCATATAACCATCAATATTGCGCCCGGCAATTCAACCAACATAAAAATCCCCACTACTGACACGAGCATCAGGGTGGTGCGGTTGCTATCTTTCAATTTCTGGCATTCTGACGTCTTGTTCTGTCGCAGATACTGCGTCCCCCTCTTCGACGAGTGCCTCATATTGTAGAGGAGCAGTGCGTTCAGTACAATTAAGGAAACACACGGGATGATGTGTATGAAGAGCACTCGAAACGCGAAGTATATATTATAGTAAAGTGAAACATGAGCGAAATCTCCCAGCCAAGTGTCCAAATTATGAAACAGGCTGTGATAGTTTGGTTCTCGTTCAGCAACGACGGCAAAACAACAGGACTGAAATCCTTTTCGAAGAAACTGCATGTGTGACTGAGACCCGCCATCACGTAGATGATGACAGTTCCGCGGATGGCGTTAGTGATCGTGCATCATGTCCTCGCTTTGAAGGGATAACAGACGCAGATGTACCTCTGAACTGCCAGAGCCATGGTCAGCCATACAGATGCTGTGTGGAATATAATAGGAATGTACTCTGTCAGGTAGTCGTACGCAAAACACCAACCGTTCTGCGCGTAGTCTTTGAGCTTTTCTGTTACAAAGAAATACGCCATAATCGGACATGGAAACACACCTGTCAAGGTGTCGGTTATGGCTATGGCAGTCAACAGAAAAAACGTGCGTGTAGTGAACGCATGTGTCGCTTTAACAGGACAACACATACCATCATTGCAGACTGCCATTAAGAGAATAATTGGTGACGCCTACACGTATATTGGAATGGAATATATCTCAGCTACTGGATATATCAATAGCAGGTATCCACCCGACACATGCACTTCAACGTTGCCAGTGACGTTGGTAATGTAGTGAGGCGACGTCGCCGATTCGGTGCCATCAGAACCAAACTAATGTTGTCTGTCATGGTAGATATAAACACGAAACATCCCTTTGGACAGGTTTTGTGTTTTAATTATTATTCGAAATTTCTACAATTTCTGACTCATATAGTCATAATATATCGCAATCTCCAGTTCGGACAGATTTTAAAAAATATTGCAAAATTCTACGATTTATGAATCATACAATCACAATATGTCAAAATATCATTTTGAACCTAGTTTAAAAAACCAAAACAAAAAACAAACAAAAAAACAAAAACAAACAACAACAACTAAATTACATACTCGTGTGTGAAACCGTCCGCACTTTATCAGAATTATCTATTATACCCATTGTCTACAATGTATGGGTTACGTAGGTACTGACAGCCTTGTCAGAACATCTAACTTCCAGAAACAAGTGCGAGAATGTTTAGCTTTATGTGGCAACAATATCGTCCACAGAAGGACGATTCGTAAACTTCACACAATGCAGACTACTTCACACAGTTAATGCGTGTATGTTGTTTCAGGATTGCAAATGTTTATAGTTATGGTGGTGGTGGTGGTGGTGGTGTTGGTGGCGATGGGGGTGGTGGTGACGGTGGTGGTGATGGTGGGGATGATGGTGATGGTGGTGGTGATGGTGATGATTATTGTGATGTTGGTGATGGTGGTGGTGGTGGTGATGGTGGTGATAGTGATGGTGATGATGGTGGTGGTGGTGGTGATGGTGATGATTGTTGTGATGTTGGTGGTGGCGGTGGTGATGGTGGTGATAGTGATGGTGATGATGATGGTGGTGATGGTGATGGTGATGGTGATGATGGTGGTGATGGTGGTGGTGGTGGTGATGGTGACGGTGGTGATGGTTATGATGATGGTGGTGGTGGTGGTGATGGTGGTGGTGGCGATGGTGATGGTGGTGGTGATGGTGGTGGTGGTGGTGACGGTGGTGATGGTGATGGTGGTGATGATGGTGACGGTGATGGTGGTGGTGATGGTGATGATTAGTGTGATGTTGGTGATGGTGGTGGTGATGGTGGTGATAGTAATGGTGATGATGATGGTGGTGATGGTGGTGGTGGTGGTGGTAATGGTGGTGGTGGTGGTGGAAGCGGAGGTAGGGGGTGTTACGGGTATCAATACGCCGTTTAGACATCAGAGGTGGAGTTCAACGCATGAAGGCAGGCATTTATGCAGGGGTGTAAGGGGGGGGGGGGGGGCGGGCGTCGAGTCTGTGAAGCAATACAATGTAAGCCATATAGAGTATTTAACAGCAAAAATAATTACTATGTCAAATTTTGTTTATCTTAAGATGAACGCTGTTCATTAGGTATTGGTACAAATGCGGTACTTAATCGCTGCTATAATAAATGTCGCACAATTTATGTAATCAATATAGCGATTAGAACCCCCCCCCCCCCCCCTCCCGACACACACCCATTGTCCAGAAGTCTGGATCCTCTACTGTAAAGTACATAGAGACTATTGCTACAATTTCGTTGAAAGAGAATACACTGAACGCAAAAGGAAATTACACGTTTTAAAATGCAGTTATTGTCGTAACCAAATTCTTTTAGATGTTGTTTTCGCATTGTACTGCACGACCGCAAGTATGTGAGTGTTTAGTGACCCCAACCACACCCAACCCTCACCCCCGTTCGTAAAGAATGAAATTGATATGTTCAAATAGTATTATCTATAAATGATTATATTTCTTATTTAGTAACAATTGTGCATAATGCACTTCAGTTTGAAGCCTGTGTAAGGTGTAATAAAAACAAAACTGCAATGTTCAGCAAAAATCGTCTCAAGCAGTGCACCACGACTGGCATATCAAAGGCCGTGGTATGTGTCACCCTGTCTGTGGGATGGTGCAGTAAAAAGATCCCTTGCTACTAATGGAAAATGTAGCGGGTTTTCTCTCTGAGTTTATATGTCAAAATTACCAAATGTTTGACATCCAAGAGCGATGATTAATAAATCAATGTGCTCTAGTGGTGTTGTTAAACAAAACAACAAAACGAACAATGTTCAGCACAAAATGAGGGTTCCTAATAAAATCATTATTCCAGTACTCCACTTAGTATTGGTATTTTGTAAAACATGATGGTCTAGAAAACCAAAACTAAAATAGCCGAGAGGGTTGACATTGGTTTCACTCCATCATGCTTCATTTAAGGTGATGGCCAAAAATTAATCTAATTGTTATTTATTATAAATTTTTAGAAAAATAAGGTTTTTAAATACGTAACTGTATGCCTTTAAGTGCCACGTGACCCACTACCACCGCTATGCATGGTCGTTCAGGTTGATTAAATGTGAGGTGCCCCACTTGTTATTGGCGTATTATCTGGATGTTTTGATCCACTACTTATATAACTCTTTTCCTATTTACCGGCCTCGGTGGCGTAGTGGTTAGACCATCGGTCTACAGGCTGGTAGGTACTGGGTTCGGACCCCAGTCGAGGCATGGGATTTTTAATCCAAATACCGACTCCAAACCCTGAGTGAGTGCTCCGCAAGGCTCAATGGGTAGGTGTAAACCACTTGCACCGACCAGTGATCCATAACTGGTTCAACAAAGGTTATGGTTTGTGCTGTCTTGCCTGTGGGAAGTGCAAATAAAAGATCCCTTGCTGCTAATCGGAAAGAGTAGCCCATGTAGTGGCGACAGCGGGTTTCCTCTCCAAATCTGTGTGGTCCTTAACCATATGTCTGACGTCATATGTGTTGAGTGCGTCGTTAAATAAAACATTTCTTTCTTTCTTTTCCTATTTCAAAATGTTAACATTATCAGCAATGGCAACTAATTAAGTCAAACAGAACCTTCACACGACATGCCACGTGATACGATTGACGTGAAGCAGTATGTTCTATTCGCTACTACTACTTACTTTCGTTCTTATATCCAATTAAGGTTCAAGCACGCTGTTATAGGCACACACCTCAGCTATCTGAGCTGTCTGTCCAGGACAGTGGGTTAGTTGTTAGTGGTTAGTGGTTAGTTGTTAGTGGTTAGTTGTTAGTGGTTAGTGGGAGAAAAGAATGTGTAGTGGTCTTACACCTACCTACCCACGGAGTCGTTAGTTAGTTGGTTGGATCCGGTACCCGGCTGCGAACCATGTACCTACCAGCCGTTTATCCGATGGCTTAACCAAAGTACCGCCTATTCGGTGACGACGTGTATATTTATAGACGTTTTCTGTTTCTCTCTCAACTGAATTAAAATTCCCGGTAACTGTCAGTGTGAACGTGACCTACCGTGTCACGAGGTATGTGTAGATAAACGGGTTTTACAATGGTGGTACACTCATCGAGATAAATAAAACCTCGAGAGCAAACGCCGATCTTTATCCTGACAACGCACTGCCATGAGCAAAAAGGTGGCCATTTCAGGGGCGTAGGCTGGTGTGTGTGTGTGGGGGGGGGTTCGGGAGGTGCCGCCCCCCCCCTCCCCCGCTGATGCAAATGGTCCGCTTTCAGAACTAAAACATACAGGTCCACTTGGTTCATATTCTACAGCCCCCCCCCCCACCCCACCCCGTTTCCCCGGTCCAGATCACGCTACGCCCCTGCGTTTGCTTGAAACAAAATTGCTGTCAAAATAACGATAAGGTTTGTTTTGTTTAACGACAACACAAAACCAAATTGATTTATTATTCATCGTCTATTGGATGTTAAACATTTGACATATAGTCTTAGAGAGGAAACCAGCTATATATTTCCATTAGTAGCAAGGGATCTTTTATACTACGGTTTTAAGGGGGTGTGGGGGGGGGGGGGTGTGTAAAGAAATCGTCACATTCCTAGTATACATGAGGTGTGTCGTTTCCTGGAGGTTACAATGCACCAAATCAAATACCATTGCCGTTAAAGTTAACGTAACATTTCAAGCATATTCGTTTGAAAACGATTACTTTTTTAAGATATCGATTAGTAATGTTTTTTGTTTTTTTATATAAAATGTGTGGTTCCAGGACCGGGTCTAGAAAAATTAGGTAGGGTAGGTCGGAATGTTTTTTTATTACAATCACTATCTATGCGTCTCCCCTTTTTGAGGTAGGGGTCCAATTTTCCTTTTTTAGGCCTAGAAAAAAACACAGCATGTCATATTTTTATATCACATCACATACATAGCACATTCATCTGAAAACAATAATACGGTATTGTTGTAGCAGGTGGGACCTCCAGCAGCAACTTGTGCTGCTCTGCCCTTACCGCACCGCCCCCTCCCCCACCCCTTTTGAAGCTTTATGTTATTAGCTGGGATATCATGTTACACAGACTTTCTCATAAAGAATGAAATCTGTAAGGACAACACACAAAACAAATGTAGATATAGAAAATTTACTAAAGTTATATTTGAGTTAAAATAAGTTCTCTTTTGTTTGCAAGAGCCCGAGAACCGACAGCTTCGTGCTCAGGCCCGTATGGACATGGGGGTAAGGCTGCCCACTCCCACCCCTGCCCGCAGTCAACTTGAGGAAGAAAATGTACGGTTTGTTTGCCCTTCTCTATATAAATAAAGATATTGTAATTTTGAAATATAGTCTTAGAGAGGAAACCCGGTACATTTTTCTATTCATTCATTCGTTCATTCATGTGTACTTATTTTCGTGCTTATATTCAATTACGGTTCAACCACGCTGGGCACACGCCTCAGCTATCTGGGCTGTCTGGCCAGGACAGTGGGTTAGTGGTTAGTGGTTACCAAGAGAGATTTCGGTGTAGTGGCCTTACACCTACCCATTAAAAGAAAAAAAAACTCATTTTGGGTGGTAGCCGGTCTCAGGGTGCGAACCCAGTACCTACCAGCCTTAAGTTCGATGGTTTAATCACTACACCACCGAGGCCGGTATTATTAATTTCTATTAGTAGCAAGGCATCTTTTATTTGGACTATCCCACACAGGATAGCACATACCATAGCCTTTGATACTGTATCATACAACAGTCGTGGTGCACTGCCTAGGACGAGAAATAGCCCACTGGGCTCACTGAAGCGTGGTAACTAATGTATCATGATGCATACTTTATAAAACGGTTAATATATTTGGACTATCCCACACACGATAGCACATATCATAGACTTGGATACAACAGCCGTGGTGCACTAGCTGGAACGAGAAATACCTCATTAGGATCACCGACGGGGTGCGAGTGTGGGGGGGGGGGGGGGGTGTGTTATATACAAAGCATATTAACATATAATGTAACATGATACATACTTTAAAACATTGCCAATATATAGCGAGAAAACACTTATTTCACTTAATTACAACTGATATCCGGCAAGGTCTGTGGCCCACTCGCTCCAGCCAGTGCACCACGTCTGGTACACCAAATGTGCTATCCTGTCTGTGGGACGGCGCATATAAAAGACCCCTTGCTGCTAATAAAAAAAGAGTAACCCATGAAGTGGCGACAGCCGGTTTCCTCTCTCAATATCTGTGTGGTCCGTAACCATATCTCCGACGAGACATAATGTTGAGTGCGTCGTTAAATAAAACATTTCCTTCCTTCCTTCACACTTTATAAAACGGTTAATATATTTGGACTATCCCACACAGGATAGCACATACCATAGAGTCTGATACAACAGTCGTGGTGCATTAGCTGGAACGAGAAATAGCTCATTTGGGTCACCGACGATACATGATACATACATGTACTTTAAAACATTGTCAATATATAGCGAGAAAACACTTATTTCACTTAATTACAACTGATATTCGTCCTGGGTACACGTGGACGGGATGTAGCTCAGTGGTACAGCCCTCGCCTGAAGCACTATCGATTTCGGATCGACTCCCGTCGGTGGGCCCATTGGGCTATATCTCGTGCCATCCAGTGCTCCACATCTGGTGTAACAAAGGCCGTGGTATGTACTATCCTGTGTGTGGGATGGTGCATATAAAAGATCCCTTGCTTCTAATCGAAAAGAGTAGCTCATGAAGTGGCGACAGCGGGTTTCCTCTCTCAATATCTGTGTGATCCTTCCTTCTTTCCTGGCTACACAGCAGTGATTTCAGCTGTTAATGGTTACTTGTTAGTGGATAGTGAGAAATGAATAGAATAGATGTCTAACGACACCCCGGCACGACAAATACATCGGCTGGCTTGTGAGAGTATGTACAAGAAAGATAACACTATTGAGTGTATACATAGACCGGTTTATTTTAGATGTCTATACAAACATATTCAGAATATATACAAGGTGTAACACATAGTTACATCCTATATGACGACACATACTTTATAAACATTATACGAGAGATCCTTAATATATACACAGTGTAACGCATGATAACATCATATATGATGACACACACTTTATAAACATTACACGTGAGACCCTTAATATATACACGGCGTAACACGTGGTAACATCATATATGATGTCACATACTTTATAAACATTACACATGAGACCCTTAATGTATACAAGGTGTAACACGTGGTAACATCATATATGATGTCACATACTTTATAACATTACACGTGAGACCCTTAATATATACACGGTGTAACACATGATAACATCATATATGACGACACATACTTTATAAACATTACAGATGAGACGTTTAATATATACACAGTGTAACATTGAGAGAGAAGAATGACGTTTGACTTCATGTCTAATCAAAGACGGAATGCGTTTTCGGTCTTTAAATATCGTTTTAAACGATCTGTGAGACCGTAAGGGAAAGAAAGAAATGTTTTATTTAACGACGTCAAACATCTGGTGAAGGACCACACAGATAATGAGAGAGGAAATTCAATATCGCCACTTCATTGGCTACTCTTTGCGATTAGCAGCAAGGGATTTTTTATATGCACCATCACACAGACAGGGTAGTACGCACCACGGCCTTTGATAAACCAGTCGTGGTGCCCTGGCTGGAACGAGAACTAGGGACCGTAAGGGTGTCTAACAGCTATGAATGCTGTATTCTAGTCTCTCATAGTCAAACATATGGTGAAGGACTACACAGACAGGGTAGTACACACCACGGCCTTTGATAAACCAGTCGTGGTGCCCTGGCTGGAACGAGAACTAGGGACCGTAAGGGTGTCTAACAGCCACGAATGCTGTATTCTAGTCTCTCATAGTCAAACATATGGTGAAGGACTACACAGGCAGGGTAGTACGCACCACGGCCTTTGATAAACCAGTCGTGGTGCCCTGCCTGGGACGAGAACTAGGGACCGTAAGGGTGTCTAACGGCCACGAATGCTGTATTCTAGTCTCTCATAGTCAAACACATGGTGAAGGACTACACAGACAGGGTAGTACACACCACGGCCTTTGATAAACCAGTCGTGGTTCCCTGGCTGGAACGAGAACTAGGGACCGTAAGGGTGTCTAACAGCCACGAATGCTGTATTCTAGTCTCTCATAGTCAAACATATGGTGAAGGACTACACAGACAGGGTATTACGCACCACGGCCTTTGATAAACCAGTCGTGGTGCCCTGGTTGGAACGAGAACTAGGGACCGTAAGGGTGTCTAGCAGCCACGAATGCTGTATTCTAGTCTCTCATAGTCAAACATATGGTGAAGGACTACACAGACAGGGTAGTACGCACCACGGCCTTTGATAAACCAGTCGTGGTTCCCTGGCTGGAACGAGAACTAGGGACCGTAAGGGTGTCTAACAGCCACGAATGCTGTATTCTAGTCTCTCATAGTCAAACATATGGTGAAGGACTACACAGACAGAGTAGTACGCACCACGGCCTTTGATAAACCAGTCGTGGTGCCCTGGCTGGAACGAGAACTAGGGACCGTAAGGGTGTCTAGCAGCCACGAATGCTGTATTCTAGTGTCTCATAGTCAAACATATGGTGAAGGACTACACAGACAGGGTAGTACGCACCACGGCCTTTGATAAACCAGTCGTGGTGCCCTGGCTGGAACGAGAACTAGGGACCGTAAGGGTGTCTAACAGCCACGAATGCTGTATTCTAGTCTCTCATAGTCAAACATATGGTGAAGGACTACACAGACACGGTAGTACTAACCACGGCCTTTGATAAACCAGTCGTGGTGCCCTGGCTGGGACGAGAACTAGGGACCTTAAGGGTGTCTAACAGCCACGAATGCTGTATTCTAGTCTCTCATAGTCAAAAATATGGTGAAGGACTACACAGACAGGGTAGTACACACCACGGCCTTTGATAAACCAGTCGTGGTGCCCTGGCTAGAACGAGAACTAGGGACCGTAAGGGTATCTAACAGCCACGAATGCTGTATTCTAGTCTCTCATAGTCAAACATATGGTGAAGGACTACACAGACAGGGTAGTACGCACCACGGCCTTTGATAAACCAGTCGTGGTTCCCTGGATGGAACGAGAACTAGGGACCGTAAGAGTGTCTAACAGCCACGAATGCTGTATTCTAGTCTCTCATAGTCAAACATATGGCGAAGGACTACACAGACAGGGTAGTACGCACCACGGCCTTTGATAAACCAGTCGTGGTGCCCTGGCTGGAACGAGAACTAGGGACCGTAAGGGTGTCTAACAGCTATGAATGCTGTATTCTAGTCTCTCATAGTCAAACATATGGTGAATGACTACACAGACAGGGTAGTACACACCATGGCCTTTGATAAACCAGTCGTGGTGCCCTGGCTGGAACGAGAACTAGCGACCGTAAGGGTGTCTAACAGCCACGAATGCTGTATTCTAGTCTCTCATAGTCAAACATATGGTGAAGGACTACACAGACAGGGTAGTACACACCACGGCCTTTGAGAAACCAGTCATGGTGCCCTGGCTGGGACGAGAACTAGGGACCGTAAGTGTGTCTAACAGCCACGAATGCTGCATTCTAGTCTCTCATAGTCAAACATATGGCGAAGGACTACACAGACAGGGTAGTACACACCACGGCCTTTGATAAACCAGTCATGGTGCCCTGGCTGGGACGAGAACTAGGAACCGTAAGGGTGTCTAACAGCCACGAATGCTGTATTCTAGTCTCTCATAGTCAAACATATGGAGAAGGACTACACAGACAGGGTAGTACGCACCACGGCCTTTGATAAACCAGTCGTGGTGCCCTGGCTGGGACGAGAACTAGGGACCGTAAGGGTGTCTAACAGCCACGAATGCTGTATTCTAGTCTCTCATAGTTTACATTCAAACACCAAAACTAGCTTTAGAGGGACAGACCCTACTTTCAACCTGTGAAAATTAACACGAAGTTTAGTTAATCTACAAACCTGTAACACATTTGGATAAAGTTACAATTGAGTGAAACATTAGTCTGTGACTTTGAAATGATGAAAAACATGTACCCTCTAAAATAGACTAAAACTCGACTCCATAACGGTTACTTCTCAGACACGCGTGCATTTTTAAAAATATGAGAAATGTATTTTGTGATATTAAGAACACCAGGACGACCAAAAACACTTCGAATGTACGGAAATGGATAACCTAAACAATAAAATCTAAGTAAAGTATGATTTCAGTTTTCAAAAACGGCTATAAAAGTTTAAAATATACGTTAGTGTTTAAAAACTAGGGTATGTCCCTTTAAAAGATATTTACCGTGTTTGTGCTTACAGTTTACTTATAATATCAGCTGATAGTTTGAATAAAAAAAACGAAAAAAACAACATAATTTAAATAAATCTTACTTTTATGCTCTAATACCAGTAGTTTAAACAACACATTTACGCACACAGACACAGGCGCATACACACACACACACACACACACACACACACACAAACACACACAGACACATACACACACACACAAGCACACACATACGCACGCGCACACACACACACACACACGCACACACACACACACACACACATACACAAACACGGTGGTGTAGTGATTTAGCTCAGACAGTTGAGCGCTCGCTCAAGGTCCTTGCTCCGCAGGATCGAACCACCTCAGAGGATCCATTCAAATGATTGAGTTTTTTCTCGTTCCAACCAGTGCACCATAAGTGGTCAATGGCCGTGATATGTTCTTTCCTGTCTGTGGGAAAATGCATATAAACGATTCCTCGCTGCATTAATTACCAAATGTTTCACATCCAATAGCCGATAATTAGTATATCAATGTGCTCTAGTGGTGTCGTTAAACAAAACTTTACTTTACTTTATTGTGGTCCGTACCAGTGACACGCCTTATCACATCGCTCGCTCCCATTCCATACAAACCATAATGTTTATTGTTACTGTTAATTATAAAATTAAAAAGGGGAACATACACAAACATGAAAACCTTCCACAGAAAAAAACACTTGGTCAATATCTTATACACATAACCAAAAACACTTTATTTGATTACGCACATTATTTGATTAGACACATAAGTAAAACACTGAATTGACACCTGTGTGAATGCACAAAGCACACTGTGTTGCAAACAGTCACTCTTAAACGAACGTTCTCTGTACAGTACGATTGTTTTTCTTCTTTTTCTCTTTGAGATGGATTCAATCCAATAAAGGGAAATAACTGACAAGATACCGTTCCGTTATTATCGTCTTCACAATGATACGACGTTTTTCACGGTCTTTTGCACTAGAAAACATTGTTATAACAGCAGCTTTAAACACCTAGATCTAGCCAACATAGCTCCGTAGCCATAATCCAGTCACAAACCAAAATAGGTGAAGTGGTGCCCGACCCCATCTTTAGCCTTTGTTATCAAAATCGCCAAATATACAAATTAAAATTGATTTCAGCAAATATATTTAATTAATCGATCAAAAAGATAATTCGAGAAACAATTGAAGACATTTATTTAAGGCGTTTTAATTTTGGTGCATTTTTTTTATTTTTTTTATTTTTTTGGTTAAATCAAATTTTAGTTTATCTACAGGTTTTGTGACCAAACTCATCAAACTGCTGGTAATGTTTTACGCAAAATTTAAAGCCTGAGATCCTAATAGGAAAAGACCCACTTGATCAGTCAGATTAAATACACAAACGATGTTATGTCCCAGAATAAACTCAACTCAAAATATATTATGCTTTACGAGACACTGGCAGAACACCATACACATAACCACTTCTCGTTGATTTTATAAAAGTAATATTTTCCTCTTTCCCTTCAGCGACGTTGTATTTTCTAATTTCACAGTTAGTGTCACAGCCACCGAATGACAATAAGCTTCCATTCTGCCATAATATGCCAAAACAATATTCAAATGATCGCCATTTCGCTGTTGACTTGACTTCTATTTTGATTTCACCATCACTGTCAGTGACCTGGACGTGCATCACATTTCCATCATAGTCCAGCAGATATACATCAGGGAGGTGAACCGAACCTCTCAGACACATCGAGCTGTATGGTAAACGTGAGCCGAGGTTAGACACACAGCGAGTCGCTGTATTGAAAGACTGGATAACATCTGATTCACTTCTTCCACTCTGTCCACCCATCACCAGAATGTTGTGTCCAAATGTAGCAGCGAATGCATCCTGTCTGTTCTGTTTCAAATCTCCAACAACCTGCCAACGTGTTCCACTCTCGCTCATCTCTTCAATTGTTTTGCTGTACTCACCACCAATTGCATACACTTTACAATTAGCTGTGGCCATGCAGTGATCAAAGCGTTGTTCTTCGAGATCTGGACCTGTTTCCCACTCTTTTCTACAGACGTCGTAAACGAGAGTACATTTTCTTGTACGCTCACCACCGGTGATGTAGATCTTGTTACCTAGACTTGCTGCTGAATACCAAGAGCTAGGATCTACTGGAGCAGGCGGAACGTCTTCCCATGTCCCTTCTGATGTAAAACAAGACAGAAGTGAAGTGTTGGTGTACTGTAAAACAAAGAGATCTACACGTCCGTTTTGAAATCTGCTGTTACAACCTGATGTCAGATCATGCGAACGCATTGCATTTGTTATCATTAGCTTAACAGTATCATGATCTAGGACGAATTTTGAAAATACCACATTCTCAACGAGGAACTTTGGATCAACAAGATTGATCCTGATCATTTCAAATATATGTTTTACATCATCTGCATCCGGGTTATTTGCTTCAAGCCACTTCATGACACCTTTCATAATGACGTCTTCTTTACATTTCAAGTAATCTTTGGACAATATTTCTAAAAGTTCTGTCTTTGACAGATGACCAATATTTTCTGTTTCAACAAAGTTAGTCAAGTTTTCTGTCAGATAAGATAATGCTCTACTGGACAAATCAGGAACATTGTAGCGATTCAGAATTCTCCACCAGTGTAGACAATTGTCGGCATTGAGCACTAGACTTTCCTTAAGATAACGATGACACAGATTTTTGACGTCATCAAGCTGCATCATTTCACCTGCGTCTAACAGTTTGACGCAGTTGTCTTCGTTTACAAGATCCACTGAACACAAAGACATCTTGAGAATATCCTGGAACACCGACACCGTGACAGTGTTCAGATTTAAGATGCCCGTCCGACTTTCTGTCATGTCTGATGTTAAAATTGCCCGGAAGTACGATGACATCGCGGCAAGGACCAAACGGTTTGCGCTCGTTGTCCCATTCTCACAGACAATGTCAAGGTCACTGAACTTACCTTTGACCATCTCATCGTGGATGTTTTGGAGAATGTTGTTTTTAGTACGATCCATTATTTCACAACTTCAGATCTGAAACAGAACAAGTATTGTAGCAATGCACCTAAGTTTAATCGTAAAATCTGAATTCATTTTTCTGCAAATACATCAGACAAAAATGATACATGTATTGGTACTATACTAAAAATATAGCATATTACACTCTTAAATCCATCCAGTTGATTTCCCGTAATATATTGTCAACAAACGTCTGTCATACACAGTATAAACTGTTTTTTGTTTTACAAAGTGACTTTGGGGCAGTTCCCGAACGATGCAAAAACAAGGTACGTTACTTCACGTTCACGTCTGTCGGTTACGCAACTTTACGCGAACAGACAATCGGTTACGTAGTGAATCATTATTTTCCGAAATTAAAAGTTGCAAACTTAAAGGCAAACAAAGTATGATTTTGATTTGTTCCTAAAAGTACATGATTTAACCATCTACATAACCACCATATCCCACTTATTATTAATGCTTTGTAAAAATAATTGAATTATGACGATGGTCCATAAATCAGAAGGAAAAAAAATAGCTGCCTTTAGAGTATTCACGTTTGACATTTTATTTAATTTATATCACATGACGGTCATCCCCCAAATAACGAAGTACCGTATACACAAATATTTTCGCGGCTAAAATAATTCGCGATCGGGCTTTCATTTTACATTTTCGCGAGGAATTATTTTCGCGGCTGTGTCCCCCGATTACTCATATTTCTTTTCCCAAACTCTTTTCAATGACGATTTCACGCACACACTCGGACATGTTCACCATATTGTCAGCAAGACATCAATGTTGTGTGTCTGATAAAACTATTGCCATGTTATTGATGGAGCATGCACATGCGATGCAGAACATTGAAAAATGCAAATATAAGAAATAACCTTTCATTACTGGTGGTACCCACAAACTTCCATTTAAGATTACAAACAAGAGAGAAGAAAAACTGAGATTACGTAACAACAGACTTACACCCAAATGTGTGTAATTTCGATCAAATCCACATGACCAGGCAGGTTTGCAGACCTCTGACTGCTTGATTCCGATATGGTTTGGGCGTGTAGAGATAAGACTATATGTATTGTAAGGTAAATAATATTATACCAAATCCGAAATAAGTTCGCGCGTAATTAAATTCGCGTTGCTATCAACGTGTTCGCGATTTTGGCGGTATATATTTTATTCGCGAACATATTTGCGACATACCGTCGTCAAAACGATT
Source organism: Gigantopelta aegis (assembly GCF_016097555.1). Taxonomy (NCBI): domain Eukaryota; kingdom Metazoa; phylum Mollusca; class Gastropoda; order Neomphalida; family Peltospiridae; genus Gigantopelta; species Gigantopelta aegis. The sequence goes on from NC_054710.1 coordinate 30,283,751, forward strand.
TCAAATTTGGTGTAAAGAGAACGTCCTATGCGAAGTAAGGTAAACCGAAACAAAAGCAATGAAAACGAGTTGTTAAAAATAATAAAATTGTGTACTAAATGATAATAAGCTTCTACATGTGTTTATTTTAGTAACAGAAGCATTTGAATCATTTGAACAGTGAAATCACGACTAGCTAGGCCTTTACATGTATAGGTAAATATATTGTTAACAAATCCTCAAATTCGTGAAAAAAACAATAGAAACATTCGGGAAAAATCAGCTGTCCTGCCATGATTTCACTATGTATTTTCATCATTCTACCCACAATATTAGTTGTAATCCTGATCAAAATGCGTAGTGATTCGTTTGTAATCCTGTATACCAGTAATGACAATATGGATAAATGGGCTACTCATTTCGATTAGCAGCAAGGCGTCGTTTATATGCACCATCACATAGACAGGATAGTACATATCACGGCCTTTGCTATAGCAGATGTGGAGCACTGGCTGGAACGACAAATAGCCCAATGAGCCCACTTACGGGAATCGATCTTAGATCGATAGCGAATCAGGCGAGCGCTGTACCACTGTCCTACGTACATCTCTCCCCCCAGTAAATTAATGACGTCAGAGAACTACTTAACAAAGACAAAACAACAAGAAACAACAACAAAATAATAATTTAAAAAATAACAATAATAAAAAATAAAAATAAAAAACCCCAGAAAACAAAATAACACCATAAAAATAAGAAGAAAACAAAGCAAATAAATAACACAATCGCTCGCTCAAGCACCTGCTCAAGCAAAAAACAATTTCGTTTTTCAAAGATAGTTTCTGGGGGATCATGTCTCGACCCCAACCCTCTTCTTCCGTAAACTTCACTCTCCTCAGTCTCGGACCCCCACCCCCTGCTAACATCCCTACACATGGGGCTCCAGTGGTCCTGTATCTATGTAGCTCCGTAAACTTCACTCTCCTCAGTCTCGGACCCCCACCCCCTGCTAACATCCCTACACATGGGGCTCCAGTGGTCCTGTATCTATGTAGCTCCGTAAACTTCACTCTCCTCAGTCTCGGACCCCCACCCCCTGCTAACATCCCTACACTTGGGGCTCCAGTGGTCCTGTATCTAAGTAGCTCCGTAAACTTCACTCTCCTCAGTCTCGGACCCCCACCCCCTGCTAACATCCCTACACATGGGGCTCCAGTGGTCCTGTATCTATGTAGCTCCGTAAACTTCACTCTCCTCAATCTCGGACCCCCACCCCCTGCTAACATCCCTACACATGGGGCTCCAGTGGTCCTGTATCTATGTAGCTCCGTAAACTTCACTCTCCTCAGTCTAGGACCCCCATCCCCTGCTAACATCCCTACACATGGGGCTCCAGTGGTCCTGTATCTATGTAGCTTCATAAACTTCACTCTCCTCAGTCTCAGACCCCCACCCCCTGCTAACATCCCTACACATGGGGCTCCAATGGTCCTGTATCTATGTAGCTCCGAAAACTTCACTCTCCTCAGTCTCGGACCCCCACCGCCTGCTAACATCCCTACACATGGGGCTCCAGTGGTCCTGTATATATGTAGCTCCGTAAACTTCACTCTCCTCAGTCTCGGACCTCCACCCCCTGCTAACATCCCTACACATGGGGCTCCAGTGGTCCTGTATATATGTAGCTCCGTAAACTTCACTCTCCTCAGTCTCGGACCCCCACCCCCTGCTAACATCCCTACACATGGGGCTCCAATGGTCTTGTATATATGTAGCTCCGTAAACTTCACTCTCCTCAGTCTCGGACCTCCACCCCCTGCTAACATCCCTACACATGGGGCTCCAGTGGTCCTGTATATATGTAGCTCCATAAACTTCACTCTCCTCAGTCTCGGACCCCCACCCCCCTGCTAACATCCCTACACATGGGGCTCCAATGGTCCTGTATATATGTAGCTCCGTAAAAACAACAAACAAAACAGTAAAATAAACAAATAAATAATAAAAAATAAAAAATAGAATAATAATAATAAAATAATAAACAAAAATAAACACAAAAAAGACCAACAAATAAAGAATTGAAAATAAAATGATTGTCAAAAAATCTTAATAACAAATAATATAAAATCCTGAGTTCATGTTTCGACTGTTTATTATTTTATTTCAGCGAATTTGCCGTAATTTTGTCATGAAATAATATACTGTTAATTATTTGCCATGTCTATAGGCGGTCCTCATTTGCCACGAAAAAATATATTTAATAACAATAAAAATTAATCGGTGGTGGAGCGGCGTCGATCTACAAAACCACCACTCTGTAAACGAACCTATCCTATGTAGCTCACGTGAAGAACGAAGCGACAGAACACAAGTAACAGACTGGACAACTGATGAAATGATTAGTTTGAAATAAAAAGTCAACATACCTTACAATTCGTGCAGCTTCAAAATGTCCGATATGGTTGTGAAATACTTCCTTGTAGTTTTATATGACGTGTGTCTTTTCCTGGAAGAGTAAGTTTTAGTTTACCAATGCGGTCTAAGCCAGACAACTTCTGTTTAAAAGCAAGAAGCTATAGGTTGTACTATACCAAATAAAATCCCATAGGCGACAATGTTAACGTTTGTGTTTAAAAACACTATACGCAATGTATCAACCAAATTATGACCCATAAATATCAGTACTACATCCTCTACCTCAAAGTATTAACTGAAGAAAATGCTATCTTTCATGGCTCATTTTCGACATAACCAGAAGCTTTTACAACAACCCTAGTTTCGCACAAAATGTGAGTACTTTTTTTTACAGGTACCCCAGACATGTTCCAAGCACAAGGCTACTTGACACAGTGGTGCTAGATGAAATAAAATTGCATACATTTAAAGCCCAGATGAAACTCTTTTTTTACAACCAAAAATTCACATTTATATCTAATCACAGGACTTGTGGTGTTAACGTCTCTATCAAAAGTATCAGTGCACCTCGAACTTTGACCCATCCGGAAATTATTTGGTTTAGTGCTACCTACACAGATAATACTACGTATTAACCTTTAGATACCATGGGCTGAATTTATGAAGCCTGTTTTTGAAAGCGGCTGTGTTTAAGCATTTTAAATGTGTGCAGTTACAGGCATGTATAACCAGTGGCTTTCAAAGCGGGGGATGGGAAGGGGGGATCCAATAGCGACCACACGTGTGTATTTAAGCATTGTAAATGTGTGTAGTTACACGCATGTATAACCAGTGGCTTTCAAAGCGGGGGATGGGAATGGGGGATCCAATAGCGACCACACGTGTGTGTGTGTGAGTGAGTGAGTGAGTGAGTGAGTGACTGAGTGTGTGTGTGAATGAGTGTCTGTGTGAGTGTGTGTGAACCCCCCCCCCCCCCAACTACGGACAGTACACACTAACTACGAACAGTATGCATAATAACTACGAACAGTATACACACCAACTACGAACAGTATACAAACTAACTGCAAAGAGTACACACACTAACTACGGACAATATACACACTAACTACGGACAATATACACACTAACTACGGACAGTACACCCACTAACTACGAACAGTATACAAACTACGTACAGTATACGGACTAACTATGGACAGTACACACACTTCCTACGGACAGTACACACACTAACTACGGACAGTACACACACTAACTACGGTCAGTACACACACTAACTACGGGCAGTATACAAACTACGGACAGTACACACACTAACTATGGACAGTACACACACTAACTATGGACAGTACGCACAGTAACTACGGACAGTACACACACTAACTATGGACAATACACTAACTACAGATAGTACACACACTAACTATGGACAGTACACACACTAACTACGGACAGTACACACACTAACTATGTACAGTACACACTATTTACGGACAGTACACACACTAACTATGGACAGTACACACACTAACTATGGACAATACACTAACTACAGATAGTACACACACTGACTACGGAGAGTACACACTATTTACGGACAGTACACACACTAACTATGGACAATACACACAGTAACTATGGGGAGTACACATATTAACAACAGGCCGGGAACTACGTCAATGTTTTAAAAAGTGAATTTTGCGGTAAATAAACATAACTCAAAAGTGATTTCGCTGTATGTAGTCATATTTCTGTAACGGGGACTAAATATTTGGCCGTTTGTATATAAATAACATATTTTATCTATTACTATTAATATTTATTTTAGGATTCTATTTATTTTATTATAGGATATTCTCAATCTGCGTTGAGAATATCATATTGGTGCATTAGACAAAGCCTTTTATGGTTGTTTCTCGCCATACTGGCTAGGGACGAGCCATTGGTTGATTCTATCCAATGGTTATGTGTATTTGGTGTCACGTGATCGTGAGTCAGGTCCGTGCAGCGCTGAGTGTAGACAGTGACACTACACGTTACATACTTACGACTTGTAGTTGCCTTTTCCTTTTCCTGAGCCTTTCGTTATCTTCAGACTTCCTTTTGGCACTTACAGGATGAAGCCCAGAACCACGCGTATGGTGTGATCGAGAGAATAAACCCTCGAACCCTTCCCAGCCTTGTTGTGTTTCTTTTCGTCATCTTCCTCCTTTTGTTCTACGTCTTCCAAAGTTACTTCCTGTATCTCACACAAAAGGCCCTTAGACGGAATAACAACGGTCTGAGTAGTTACATTGGACAATCTTACCTCCACTGGAGAATTGGATCTGTACTGGTACCTAAATACAACAGGCGATACCTCTAAGTCTGGATCATCACATTTCCCTGTTGTTGCCATCATCGCACATGTATCCCTGTAAGGAATCTTCTTATCCAGGTACCCAGGGATAGTAATGGTCGAATTAGGTGGAATAGTAATGCTATCTCTCTGTGCACTCCTAACCAGACCTAATCTACCCTTACACCGTGAAAGTGTCTTGTCCTGTAACACAATGCTCCTGAAAGCAAGGTACCAAGGTGTACGCAATTCCGCTACTTGTAGAAATCTATCACCATAAGTTTGGCGACATTCATCTAAAGCAGAGGTTAAAACATTTGTTCCCAATAAAATTGGAACACTAGCGTTGTAACTGCTATCCGGAACAACCAAAAACAAACAAAACCTAGGTGAATCAGTAAAACCCTGTAACACCACAGTCGTTTCAATATATCCTTTATATGGTAATGACTGACCGTCCGCACATTCAATATTCAACAGATCAGTCAGAGGATGAATATCTGCTTCCTTGAGATAATCGGAATAAAAGGTTTCGCTGACTGTTGAAACAGTGGAACCTGTATTCAACAAAGCTGTATACAAATTACCACCAACAACAAGGGAAACCTCATTCGCTTCACCAATGAGACCCTCTGGAATGGAAGAGAAAACCTTGGAGCATTTGCCTGTGCCAACTTTTGTTTGCTCCCCAACAAAAGTGGTCTTCTGTTTAAATCCAGAGGCTCATTTCTGCAACCTATGGCTATGTGTCCAACTTGTCCACATTTCCAACACTGTATCTCCTTTCGACGTTGTGGAGTTCTGCCTGAAGAAGACTGTGCATGGGTTCTTACCCCCTTATAAGTCGAAGGTGTGGTGGGTGGCTGTCTATCAGGTGTGGGACCTCTGGTTGACCTGTCATGTAACTGAGTCTCTAACTTGTCGAATCTTGAAGAAAGTTGGTACATCATGACCTCAAGTTTCTTCATACCCTCCATTTCGGACGGTGGTGGAGGTGGAGCGAGCAAACTCCTCTTGACCGGAACAGGCTTCTTGGTGGGTTGCTTCGTCCCGATGAAATTCGAAACCATATGGTTCTGTTCAACTCGGCGCAGCTCCACTCTCAGTCTGTTAAAATCTTGGATCTTGTCAAAGATATGGCCACTACAATCGTTGATCCACTGTTGTAGTCCACCCCAAAATCTAGTTCGCAGCATGTGGTTGGCATTCATCTGATCTGTGTTGCTCTTGAAAGCTTTATAAAACAAATCCTCTACTCGACAACCCCAAGACGAAACATTTTCGCCATCTTGTTGCCGAGCGCTGTAAAACTCGCCAAGAAGTGCCTCACCCTCATCAACAGACCCATAAATACTTTGTAGTTTATGAACCAACTGACTAACGCTAGCATCAGAACCTAGGCGCATTGCAAACTTAGCCGCATCCCCTTTAAGAGACCGCCTGATTGCCTGGGTAATTACCTCAGGAGAGTGCTTCTTGTCTCTCTTAAGACAATCTATCTCATAGACCCAAGTATCAAAATAACTTTCTGCTTTGACACCAATGTCACCTGAGAAAAAAGAAATTCTGGGTGGTTGATTAATCTCAACCGTGCTAACAACTGGTTTCTGTTCTTTCGGTTCAGTTCCTCCTAGCGATTCAGCATAAGCTAAAGCCCAAGCTTTGAAGTCCTCGGGGCTATCCATCTTGGGTTTGATTCCAAGTTTCTTAAAAGTGGAAAGCAAAGTTGGAACCTCTTCCATGGTAATATGGTCAGAAGTAGATGTATCATCTTCCAAACCACTGGCCTCAAACAGACCTCCAAATTGTGCCATCCTGAAAATCAATGAAATTTAACGTTATAAATGACACCTGCAAGAGAAACAAAATGCTTTCTTTTCCTCGAACAATGCAAAGGTATCAGTGCTGAAATTCAATCCAAACAATATAAAAATTATGAGGAAGTAAATCACATTTAGGTAATATCAATACACATCACAGTACATACAAGAAATACAGCATACATACAACAAGGTATTTATGCGAGTATCTATTCACTCTGCGCCACTTTCTGATAAAGAAAGTGTCAACTCCAAACAAGAAAAAAAGGTGTATCACTGGTGATCACCTCTTGGTCAATTAAACAAACATCAAATATTCACACGTCAAACACCTTGAATCTGGCAACACACCCTGGGTGCACTACTATAAGACAGATCGCCTTAAAACTAGCAACCAGATTAAATACCTTGAAAGTAAACAACACCCAAAATATTTGGGCAACTACAACTCTAAGGCCAGGATGTCACTAACACAACCTGAAATAACACATTCACATCTGCGCTGCTGTGTATCAGTGTGTATGTATGTATATGCGTCAAGAAAGAAAAGCTGAAAAGAAACAGTACTCAGCAAGACAGCAAAAGAAAAGAAAATTTAGAATTGTGCAATGCAATGTGTATTAAATGCAAAACAATTACTAAAATTAATATCAGGTGCAACCTAACAATAATAGTTATAATTAAACTATTTTAGTTCCTAACTATTATTGCATTACATTATTTCCAGTTATGGAGTCCCTATCTAATTTAATTTCTATTCAATACTACAGGATGCTTTTTGTCATTTAAAATGACACTAAACTAACATTCAAATAACCCACAGCAAGGATGAAGATCACAGAATGCTAAATTAAATAGTATGTCATCACATCAAGAATTGGAAAAAAAAAATTCAAAAAAATCAACAACAAAAATCACAAATAAACAAAAATTACACTAAGTAAGGGTGAAGAAAAAAATAAAAAATAAGGAATAAACCACAATAACAAATATTACATCAAATAAGGACGAAGAAGGCGGCCAAAAATAAAAAAAAATAAAAAAATCAGGAACAAAACACAAATTAAAAGAAATAATTCACAAAAGAACAAACAAAATTCAAAACTAAACAAAATTAAACACACAACTCACATTAAGTTATTAACTAAATAATTATTATTATATATATATATATATATTTTAATTAAATTTAAAATAAATACATTCAAATTAAAGCAAACAATCACTCGCTAAAAATTTTTTTATTAAATATTAAACAAGTGATATATTTACTTATTTACTAAACTTAGTATTATATAAATAAAACAGGTCACAGAAACCTATATAAAAAAAACAACATATTCACCAACTTTAAACCATGTCACAAGTTCGTTGAAATTATAAAACAACTTTGTAGCCAAAACAAAAATATATATATATATCGGTACAAAAGTATACCTCAAGTTACATTAGAATTTTTTTTTTTTTTTTTTTTTTTAAATCCAACAATAAACTAAGTACAATTAAGAAAGAAAAAATACTGGCAAGTTTTGTTTACATCCGAGTACACATATGCAATAATAATGGGCATGTAAGTACTCACATATACATCATGAAAAGAATATACGAAGTTCAGCAAACACAAACTAAAACTTTCAAACACTTGTTATGAAGTCATTGTTCACATCACTGTCACAAATACACAAAAGTATTTCCGTTCCTCCACTGTCCGTGTGTCCGTGGAAACAGGATGTGAGGTCCGATGGTCAGGCGATGTGTCCCATTCATCAGTGTCCGAGAGCCTCGAATCCCTACGTCGGCTCCATTGTAGCCTACTCGAAAGTATCCCCCCAAAAGAAACACAACAAGGCTGGGAAGGGTTCGAGGGTTTATTATCTCGATCACACCATACGCGTGGTTCTGTAAAAATAATTATAAACGGTTAAATACACTGACAATAACAATAATTAACAACCTCGACTTAATCATGAAAATAAAGTACAAATGTCATTACATAGCAATATATATACTCTTCAAAAGAAGAAACGCAAAACCACATTGTCGTAACATTTGGAGAGTTGATTTAATTATTGAATGGTGAGTCCGATAATTACCAAATGTTGCAGGATTGTTCACAATTCACTCTAGTCCATTGTGAGTAAGTGATAGGACACACCACCAAGGTCAAGGTCATCTGGAGTCAATACCGGGTGTGGCCTCCGCGTGTGTTGACAACTGCCTGGCACCGCCTGCCCATTGAAGCAACCAGAGTACGGATGACGTCCCGGGGGATGGTGGCCCACTCGGCCTGCAAGGCTGCTGCCAGCTCGGGCAGGGTCTGGGGCTGTGGTTGTCGCTGTCGGAGGTGTCGGTCCAACTCGTCCCATAGATGCTCAATTGGGTTCAAATCCGGTGATATCGATGGCCAAGGAAGGACATTAATGTTGTTGTTCTGTAGGAAAGCCGTTGTGAGACGTGCTGTGTGAGGCCTGGCGTTGTCATGTTGGAACACTGCGTTGGCGTTGGCCATAACTGGAACGATGTGTGGCCGGAGGATCTGGTCAATGTAGCCCTGTGCATTCAGGTTGCCCTGCACGTGGACCAGGTCAGTTCTGCCAGTGTGTGAGATGGCTGCCCACACCATGACACTACCCCCGCCGAATCTGTCCACTTCCTGCACGCAGTTTGCCGCATAACGTTCACCACGACGCCTATACACGCGACATCTTCCATCATGACGTCGGAGCAGAAATCGGGACTCGTCACTGAACCACACCTGTCTCCATCGCAGTTGAGGCCATTGTCGATGAATTTGGCACCACTGCAGTCGGAGTCGACGGTGTTGTGGTGTTAAGATGACACCTCGAACTGGACGTCTGGCACGAATTCCTACCTCACGTAGGCGGTTCCGTACGGTCTGGTCGGATATCCTGCGCAAACCTGGTATTGCTGCGGCTGTGGAGGTGGCAGTAGTCAATCGTTCCCGAAGGTGGCGTACCCGGATGTAGCGGTCCTGCCCGGGGGTAGTGACCCGTGGTCGACCGGATCTAGGGAGGTCACGTGTTGATCCATGTTGCTGGTAACGGTCCCACAGTCTGGAGATGGTGCTTGGGGACACATGGAATGCCCTGGCAACGGCCGTTCTGGATTCGCCTGCGTCTAGTCGGCCGATGGCATTGTTTCTCTGCGGTTCACTGAGACGTGGCATGTCCTGGATTGTCAACTGTCGGCCAGATACAGAGGCCAGGCAAGCGAACACCCTGCACTTTTATACTGTCGGTGTTCATGTTGCACGTGCAGACAACGCACGTGCAGTGGTGACATGGTTTGCACGTGGCTGCGTTTTTGCGAATATTCACATTTTGGAACTTTATTGTACAGTAGCTGCGTTTTATCGAATGTAACCGTGGGAATGTGTTTGGGACATGCAATGACCTTATATTCACAAAGCATGAACCGGTAGGAAACATAAAATCGGAGTTATAACCCATTTGTACCCTTTTGCGTTTCTTTTTTTGAAGAGTATATATACATAAAATACTCGGTTACAGCACAGGTGAAACAAGTCACGTACGTTGGTCAAGACGCACGTGAAACACCTTCGCTGCAAGAATTGCATGTAATAAAGAAATAGACAATACTACTACTACACACCTTCGCTGTGGGCGATGAACCGAATAGGATGATAACACTATTACATGTACCTGGGCTTCATCCTGTGAATAAATGGGTAAAATATAAGCTACCACTCAAATGGATAATAAAACTACAGCAATTAGACATCTCCTCATCCAACACTAATCACTAATTTTGCTTATACAATTAACTTGCGCGTCTATCTATATTTATACGTTTAATAGTATATATCCAACACCTTTACTTTATTACTATTTATAAAGTTAACTCGTGCATATATATATTTATTCGTTTAGTGTGTTTTAGTGAATTCAATATTTAAAACGTATTTACCTAGCATTAATTATGGACGTTTAAACACTTTTCCACATTATGTATTACATTTACATATATCTAAAATAATGAGATAAATATTATAACAATTAATACATGCACATTAGTCAAACCTGTTAGTGCCAAAAGGAAGTCTGAAGATAACGAAAGGCTCAGGAAAAGGAAAAGGCAACTACAAGTCGTAAGTATGTAACGTGTAGTGTCACTGTCTACACTCAGCGCTGCACGGACCTGACTCACGATCACGTGACACCAAATACACATAACCATTGGATATAATCAACCAATGTCCCTAGCCAGTATGGCGAGAAACAACCATAAAAGGCTTTGTCTAATGCACCAATATGATATTCTCAACGCAGATTGAGAATATCCTATAATAAAATAAATAGAATCCTAAAATAAATATTAATAGTAATAGAAAGAAAGAAGTGTTTTATTTAACGACGCACTCAACACATTTTGTTTACGGTTATATGGCGTCAGACATATGGTTAAGGACCACACAGGGTTTTTTAGAGGAAACCCGCTGTCGCCACATAGGCTACTCTTTTACGACAGGCAGCAAGGGAAATAAATATTAATAGTAATAGATAAAATATGTTATTTATATACAAACGGCCAAAAATTTAGTCCCCGTTACATTTCAAATACGTCAAATTACACGGTGCAATAAAACTCAAAATAACTGTTGTTTTTTTCTACCAGTAACACAAAGACTGCTCTCGGATCCCCCTAAACAATGCGAAATGTTTCTTTTAGCACCACCCTACCACTCCCCACCACAAAAACCCCGCCCATCTCCCACTCTACTACCACCACTACACCCTCCCCACCTCCCCACCACATTATTTCTTGTAGCAGGCATTAAGCAAGCGCTATACCACAGACCTACATCAGTCCACTCCCCCCTCCCTAACTATTAGGGAACGACTTAAGGAAGACAAAACAACAAGAAACAGAAAAAATAAAAGAAAAAATAATAATAATTAAGAAAAAACAAGAACCAAAAAACAGAAAACAAAATAACACCCCAAAAATAAGACCAAAACAAAACAAATAAATAACAAAATCGCTCACTCAACCATCTGCTCAAGCATATTTTGTTTTCTTTTCTCGACACCCCCTTCCCCCTCCCCCTTCTTCCCTAAACTTTACTCGCCTCAGTCTAGACTCTCCCCTGCTAAAATTTCTGTACACGCGGCTCCAGTGGACCTGTGTAGGTAGCTCCGTAAAAACAACTCACAAATAAATAATAAATATAATAAGTAATAATAAAATAATAAACAAATAAATAAATAAAAATAAAATAAATGTTAAAAAAATCATAATAAAAAATACAATACAATCGTTCCCCCTGCTAAAATTCCTGTACACGCGGCTCCAGTGGACCTGTGTACGTAACTCCGTAAAAACAACAACTAACAAATAAATAATAAAAAGTAATAATAAAATAATAAACAAATAAATAAATAAATAAATAAAAATAAAATAAATGTTAAAAAAATCATAATACAAAATACAATACAATCGTTCCCCCTGCTAAAATTCCTGTACACGCGGCTCCAGTGGACCTGTGTACGTAACTCCGTAAAAACAACAACTAACAAATAAATAATAAAAAGTAATAATAAAATAATAAACAAATAAATAAATAAATAAATAAAAATAAAATAAATGTTAAAAAAATCATAATACAAAATACAATAAAATCGTTGATGTTCATGAATTGATGTTTCGATTGTGTATTATTTTATTTCAGCGAATTCCCCTTTATTTTGTCATGAAATAATGTCTTGTTACTTAGTCTATAGGCGGTCCTCATTTGCCACGGCTCTATACTAAGGTCGACGACAGTTATTTTTCGCACCCTGGTTTTGGCTTCGTACAAAGTAAATATAACATATCTTACCGTATTTTTTTTTATATGTTGTTTTTAGAAACCACAGTGAGGCAAGTAAAACTTGTAATCAGTCACTGTTGGTGTGTGTGTGTGTGTGTGTGTGTGTGTGTGTGTGTGTGTGTGTGTGTGTGTGTGTGTGTGTGTATATATATATATATATATATATATATATATATATATGGCTGGCAATTGTTTTGAATGCATGCATGTGTACGTGCATGCATGTGTGCATGTGTTGTGATGTTCCAATGTTCGATCGTAATAACAAAATTAATCGGGAGTGACAAACAGGCAGACAGACAGAATGAGAGACTAGAAATAACAATACTGGTATTTAAGTGTTAAAAACATATATGTGAATTTCATGAAATGCATAAAGTATTACTCATTTAATGTTTACAATAAACAGGAGTCTCCCAAACAAAAACTGCAAGCTTAATAAATAACTGGTAACTAGCTGGTAACTACCTTGCGACAAGATTGTACAAGCATATTTTACACGGTAGTAACTACCGAGTTTCGAGCTAGTATTTGGAACCTTTTTACAACCATGCGACCAGCTTTCTGCAAGCTTGCGCCATCATCAGTGGCAGCCATATTGCATCTTGTATAATTCTTTAAAAAAACAACAATGGTTTTAAAGTGAAAAATATGAACAGTTAAAACAAAAAAATAGGTGCTACATGTTGTCAGATACTTAGGGTATAAAATTAGTTTACCTGTATGATAGACATGTTCTGTGTATGTGGGATAGTATTGACTAAACTAATATGCTAAAAAGCTCCTGGTCCTATATTCGTTTTCTTCTTGTTTTAGGTTATCTTCCTCCACTATCTGGAGATCCACACTGTGGTGTAAAGTCATTTGTTTGTTTCTTCTTGTTTTCTTTTTTCTCCTGTTCCACCAAGCAGGATTCAACCAAACTTGGTCCAAATGATCCTCTTATAGACCTGACCAAGTGTTGTTATTTTTCAGGCCAATAAAAATTCCAATATGGCCGCCCTGGCCTCTGAATAACTGAGACATTTTTTACTTTTCCTCATGTTCCACCATGCAAATTTCAACCATATGTATTCCAAATGATCCTCTCATGGCCCTGACCAAGTTTGTTATTTTTCGGGCAGATTTTGGCTACCAATTTCTCACTCGGGCTACCAGTTGTCTAACCCCGGTAGTCCGCCGGGCTACTAAATGTTTTGGCATGTCCAGTCACTCCACAATCAACAAGACGTTTAATTCGTCGGTGTCTGAAATTCCACCTTTCGTGTGCGCGCTCTCTGCTGCCAGGAGTCCTGTAATGTAATTGCTCGCCTAGTATCCCTGTCCCGAGTCAGACCCCCGATCCTATCGGAGGCCGGACTCGGGATAGGCGTGTTCGAAACCCTAGTGGGATATGGACACGTTAAACCAGTTACTAAGCTAAGCTCCCCTAGTGTGACCCACAGGTGGCAGTTGCGCAATACGATTTAGTGAAATAAATAAGTATATTTGCCAGTGGTACGATTTTTTAAAACAAAATTTAATATAGCCGGCCAAAAGAAATGTTTTGATGTAATCCATTGGCCAGATATATACCTGGTTCGTACGGGTCATGGAATTTTTATTTGAGTCATGGGTTAACTATTCGTAGTCATTTATGACGATCAACAACACGGCCCATTGTTTTTACGCCTACTTATAACAAACGCTTTGTATGATCAAGACTATTTGCTGCTAGCTGAAGTCTAAACTAAACAATAATTCAATAGCGGTTTATTTCCGTCTAGGCTACCTATGCAAATGGTCAAATTATTGTTTACACAATCAATATCTATTACTATGTTAAATAAATGTATACATTAACGAATATTTTCAATGTTAAAAATATTAATCTTTCTTACAAATTAATTTTAATGAAATCTCTTTTATTGTTTACTATGGCTTTGCGCGATAACCTCGCTTAAAATGACAGCTGACCTTGTCACGTGATAACACAAACACACATGGCGATCCCCCGTCTGGGATAATTGGCTTACGGCATTTACAAGTTTATTATCATCAACAAAAACCGCTATTGTTTTGGAATAAAGGCAAGTTTTGTTAAGATTCTTCACAATTACACCTATTGAACATAGTTGCAGCCATTTTAAGTATTAAAATATGCAATATCGATCTGTAGATCACACGATTAGTAGACAGTCTAGACTCCCCCTGCTAACTGTGGTATTTACTCTTAAAAATAATAGAACGATGTCAGTAAACAGGTGAATTGTGTACTTTATTGAAACAGACTATAACATATTTTCATCGACATGCATGTCAATTTCATTTACCCTTAAACACACTTTTAATTTAAAACTGCAAGTTATACGAGTATTTTGAATTGCAGCATAAATTATTAATTATGATCATCATATTTAGTGATATAAATTAGAACATTAGAAATTTACACAATCGTGCAGCCACTTAAAGGTGCTACATCATAGTTATATGTGAGCATCTGTTTGTGATAAAGATTCTCCAATACAAATGTATTTTCTACTAGTAGATAAAATTATTTTGTTAGAATCATTTATAGGCATATAGTCTTTAAATTTTAAAGCAAAATTTAATTTAAAAAAACATTATTTGCAATGGCTGTCATTATGCAACTTGGAGATAGCACCTTTAATACATAGCACCTTTAATATCGGTATAATAGATCACATAGTTTTGCTCAAAAGTTACTTAGAAATTTCTACATATTGCAACAGCAATGAATTTGACACATGTCGATCAAAATTGCTTATAGTCTGTTCCAATAAAGTGCACAAATCACCTGTTTACTGACATCTTTCTTTTAATTCCAAGAGTAAACACCGCCTTGTACATCGATGAGAGCCCTAACAAATAAATACTAAATTAGGTAGAGTATCATTAAATAGATATTTACAAAATATTTACTTGTCAGTTTAATATGAAAGAAATAATCGACGAAATTCATTTTTATTCTATTTGCGACACTACTATAGTTCACAGCATTCTTTTAAAATGTAGTAAATCCTATTCCAAGCCATTTGTAATTACCCACGGGGTTATGACATATTTTATATAATAATAAATTTGACAAACTGAAAAATTAATGCGATGTTTAGCTGTTTAGATGTTTCCGCGAACAACAAACGATACATTTATCTGTACATGCAAAGGCCTAACTAGTCGAATCGTCGCCGTTTAAAATGTTTCAGTTGCTAAAATAAATTAATGTATAAGCTTATTATCATTCAGGACATGTTTATATATCATTTTATAACTTATTGTCATTGTTTTTCTTTCGATTTACCCTACGTCGCATAGGACGGTCAAGCGTCAATCTAATTAAAATTAGCTCCTCTATTACATGTGGATCTAACAACAGCCCGTTGGAGTTCATGTCCAGTTGACCTTTTACTCGACCAATCAAAACCTTACTTGCAAAATCATGCCAGTGATTTGAAAATAATTTGAAAAAGATTCGGGATTATGCCGAGGGTATTATTAAAAAAACAGGGGGGGGGGGGGGGATGCAGTAATAAACTCTGGATTGTATATTAGTATAAACAGATTTTATTGCTATACCATCACGGGTCTTGAAACGAATTTTATATAAAATTTTATATTGAAATTAGTTTCCGGCATACTTCGTAATTCACCCGAAGCATTTCGTATATTTCGACATAATCGACGAAAGACATAATCGTAATTTTAAGATGGTATCGACTAACAGAGACATTTTAACGACTGCAGTTGTATATTAAATGTATGTTTCTGCAACAAAATATTAGTGGCTGTATATTAAACGTGTTTCTGATCGTTCTAATATTTGCACTAGGTTACATTTAATTTTATTTCCTAAAATATTGTTTTTTTCGTACGTACGAAATTATCTGAAGACAAAATCCAGTTTGGGCTTCATATAAATATTAAGACAACCAGGAACACATTGAATATACAGACACTGATATTCTAAACAAGAAAATATATTTAAAATATAAGTTTAATCATAGAAATATTTTATTATTTGGAAACATCTTACAATGCAGCAAACTCAGGAATGTCCCTTTAATGGGGTAAGGGAACTACTTATATTTTGTTGACAAGACATTGAAATCAACGTACCCACACCTGCTAAAATTCCCGCACATGTTCCTGCGGTGGACCAGTGTACGGCAGCTCCGTAACAAACCGGCCTCGGTGGCGTCGTGGTTAGGCCATCGGTCTACAGGCTGGTAGGTACTGGGCTCGGATCCCAGTCGAGGCATGGGATTTTTAATCCAGATACTGACTCCAAAGCCTGAGTGAGTGCTCCGCAAGGCTCAATGGGTAGGTATAAACCACTTGCACCGACCAGTGATCCATAACTGGTTCAACAAAGGCCATGGTTTGTGCTATCCTGCCTGTGGGAAGCCCAAACAAAAGATCCCTTGCTGCTAATCGGAAAGAGTAGCCCATGTAGTGGCGACAGCGGGTTCCTCTCAAAATCTGTATGGTCCTTAATCATATGTCTGACGCCATATAACCGTAAATAAAATGTGTTGAGTGCGTCGTTAAAAAAACATTTCTTTCTTTCTCCGTTACAACAAACAACAAACTAAACATTTTTTTTTTTTTTAAAATAGCCCCCCAAAATAAGACCAAAACTAAATAAATAAGTAACACAATCGCTAGCTCGTCATCCTACTCAAGCAAATTGTGTTTTCTTTTTTGCAAATATATTTCCCGGGTGAGCATGTCTCGACACCCAGCCCCCCTTCTTCCGTACATTTCATTCGACTCAGTCTAGACTCCCACTGATCCGTAAAAAAACAAGAAAAAAAAGAGAGAAAAAAGAAACAAACAAACAAATAGCAGTAATGACAATATGAATAAATGTTATCAAGATTCAGGCAAGAACACCCCCTCTCCCCCCCCCCCCACCCCCCGTCAACATTCCTGTACACGCGGGTTCAGTTGTCCTGTACATGTAGCTATGTAAAACAAATATTTATTCATATTTTTTTAAATCAATAAACAAATAAATTAAATAATAATAATAATAGTAGTAATAATAATAATAATAATAATAATAATAATAATAGTAAAATAATAAACACAAATAAACAAACAAAAAGGGCCCTTTTTTTATTTATTTTTAAATAAATGAAATGTTAAAAAATCATAATAATAAATAAAATAAAATCCTAAGTTCATGTTTCTACTGTTTATTATTTTATTTCAGTAAATTCGCCGTTCTTTTGTCATGAAATAATATACTGTTAATTATTTGCCATGTATATAGGCGGTCCTCATTTGCCAAGGCTCTATACACGGCGGTCGTATATATAAAATCTAAGGATACATTACACGGAGGTTCTAGACTGTGGCGTGTCAAGTTTCTGTGTGGGTTTGAAACTTTGAGTCATGCTTCCACGAAACATATATTTAACAACAAGAAAAAAGAATAGGTATGTGTGTGTTTGGAAGGGGTAGGGGGAGGAAGCGATCCACAAAACCACCTTAATGCACACGAGCCTGTTGTATGCAGCTCACGTTTCAGATTTTAAAATAACGACTGTGCTATATCATTACCACTACTGGAAAATCAATACGTGTACTGTACCCCGTGTGCTCTGATTTCCACAGTTATTTGATATGAACTGGTAGTATATAATATAAAATCAACGAATTAATCGCTAGCAGAACGAAGCGACAGAACACAAGAAACAGATTGGACAACTGAAGACATGAGTAGTTTGAAATAAAACTGAACATACCTTCGACGCAAACACCTCAGACGAGCACTCATCCGACTGATCTAAATCTCGCCCCCGGCATGTGATCAAATCCCCGTGACTGATCTACGACACGTGTCTTTCCTATTACTGTGCTAATGATAAGTTAGGCAAACAACAGATAATAATTATTCAGTCAATCGATCTAAGTGTTTTGCAAAACGTGGAATCCCCTTAGATCCGGCTTTCTCATCAAGGTCAAAAGTACCACAGTACTCAAAATCGTCAACATTCTTATTCAGCACAGGTCCGCAGCCAGAACTATTCGATGGTGGCTGGGTTTGATATAATGGTGGGTAACATAGGGTTCGAACTATGGGTGGCTGGGTTTGATATAATGGTGGGTAACATAGTGGTTGAACTATGGGAGGCTGGGTTTGATATAATGGTGAGTAACATAGGTTCGAACTATGGGTAGCTGGGTTTGATATAATGGTGGGTAACATAGGGGTCGAACTATGAATGGCTGGGTTTGATATAATGGTGGGTAACATAGAGGTCGAACTATGGGTGGCTGGGTTTGATATAATGGTGGGTAACATAGGGTTCGAACTATGGGTGGCTGGGTTTGATATAATGGTTGGTAACATAGAGGTCGAACTATGGGTGGCTGGGTTTGATATAATGGTGGGTAACATAGGGTTCGAACTATGGGTGGCTGGGTTTGATATAATGGTGGGTAACATAGGGGTCCAACTATGGGTAGCTGGGTTTGATATAATGGTGGGTAACATAGGGTTCGAACTATGGGTGGTTGGGTTTGATATAATGGTGGGTAACATAGAGGTCGAACTATGAGAGGCTGGGTTTGATATAATGGTGGGTAACATAGGGTTCGAACTATGGGTGGTTGGGTTTGATATAATGGTTGGTAACATAGGGTTCGAACTATGGGTGGTTGGGTTTGATATAATGGTGGGTAACATAGGGTTCGAACTATGGGTAGCTGGGATTGATATAATGGTGGGTAACATAGGGGTCGAACTATGAGAGGCTGGGTTTGATATAATGGTGGGTAACATAGGCTTCGAACTATGGGTGGCTGGGTTTGATATAATGGTTGGTAACATAGGGTCCAACTATGGGTAGCTGGGTTTGATATAATGGTGGGTAACATAGGGGTCGAACTATGGGTAGTTGGGTTTGATATAATGATGGGTAACATAAGGGTCGAACTATGGGTAGTTGGGTTTGATTTAATGATGGGTAACATAAGGGTCGAACTATGGGTAGTTGGGTTTGATATAATGATGGGTAACATAGGGGTCGAACTATGGGTAGTTGGGTTTGATTTAATGATGGGTAACATAGGGGTCGAACTATGGGTAGTTGGGTTTGATTTAATGATGGGTAACATAAGGGTCGAACTATGGGTGGCTGGGTTTGGTATAATGGTGGGTAACCTAGGGGTGGAAGTATGGGTGGCTGGGTTTGGTATAATGGTGAGTAACCTAGGGGTCGAAGTATGGGTGGCTGTGTTTGGTATAATTGTGAGTAACCTAGGGGTCGAACTATGGGTGGCTGGGGTGGGGGGAGGCATTGCCCTTCCCCAGCTTTGAAGACTAGTCACATCCCAACATTTGAAATATGAATTAAAATATACTAACTACGCATGCCCCAATTCCCTGGCAATCCGACGCCTATGGACCAGCGAGTTCCGTAGTTCTATGCATATGTCACTGAGCGGTTAAGACGAAGACTGTGGTTCAAATGCCATCAAGGCCGACTGAATGACAGTCTCACAGACAGCTCGGGTGTGTGTCCAGTGATCGTGCTTGAACAGTAATTGACATACAGTCCAGATAGCTAACATGTGTGCCCAGTCAGCGTGCTTGAACCTTAATTGACCGACAGTCCAGATAACTAAGATGTATGCACAGTCAGCGTGCTTGAACCTTAATTGACAGATAGTCCAGATAGATGTGTGGTCAATCAGCGTGCTTGAACTTTAATCGACAGTCCAGATAGCTATGGTGTGTGTCCAGTCAGCTATATGTGTTATATGTGTTTATGTTATATGTATGTGTTTGAAAGTGCTTAGCTTGGTTGGGGGGCGGGGGGCTTACCGGGCAGTAATCCCCTCCTGCTCCCGGAATTTTGCCTTTCTATAAATATCAGTGATTTTTTTTATTTTGGCCTTATGTTTTATCAAACTTTAAAATGTTTACAAACGTGCTCTTTTTAATATTTTGTTTATTTTTTATCCTGGTCTGTTCCTCTAGAAGTAGCCTGGTTAATATTACCTGGTTTACTGTTCGATGTTTTATACAATAAAGTGTGACAGCGTCTTTTATGAATGACTTAATCTTGAATGTTGTAGCGGTCAACGGAGGGGTCACCTCTGTTTCGGCGTGGATCGTTCGGATCCGTTTCTCTCCTCACGGTGGTGTTTGGACACGTATAACCTTCCTGTACAACTCTTCATCTTGCCTCCTCTACTAAATTTACCAACGTTGGATTCTTTCAGTGCCACTCTCCTAATGACACAAACGTTGGAATTTCTAGAATTATTATTCATTAATACCTACATCAGAGAGTGCCAGGATTGGACCGAGCTTCGGTTGGACACGACCGGGGGTGTGGATCATGGGACGTCGGAAGTCAGCAGCTTCTATGGGGCCATAGGGCGTAGGCGGTTTTGGCCTTGGGTTTAGTGAATGACTGACCCCCCCCCCCCCCCTTCCCCGGCACCCGTCTGGTCAAACAAAGGTCTCGGATATGATTGGCATCTCTCCTTAACCTATCCAAGTGAACCTTTCCTGTGGGGCCTCAGCCAACCTCTCCGCCTAACCTCCTTGAGCCTAAATATAATTGAATCAGCTTTTAATATAGTTTTTAAATAATTAATTTAGACTGACCCATTAAACTTTGCGCCATTATTTAAAATGTCTCATTACAGTATAAGTAGATATATTATTTATAAGCGCAGTTGTGACGGAATTTGCTCTTAATTTTGTTTTCGCCTGTGGCGATATTAATTGTTTTAGAGGGCCGTGTGCAGTCCAATATGCACTTAAGCCCAGTTGGCCAGTAGTTACGTAATACCTCCGCGAGTGCGGTTTTTACAACCGTGATTTTGGCGACTAGGCGTCATTAAGTCTGACCATCTGAGAAAAAAATACCGCTTGGTTACTGTGGAAATATACACATCATAAGATTCGGTTCCGCGTCCTGTCTCCGGACCAGTCTGGGATTTATAATAAATAGCTAGGGTTTTAGAGATATCGGGGAGAAACATAAGGAAGGCTCCAGGGGATCGCTGTCCGTCCGGACTGGTAAATAATAATTTTATTTCTGCTCTGTGTATAACCTTGATGTGATTGATATGACTTTAAATATTTTAATACTGTATTATACCAATATTATTTAGACGGTGCTGCCGGTCATCTGACGCAGTATACTGTAGGCTCACCGTTCTGATATATATATATATATATATATATATATATATATATATATATATATATATATATATATATATATATATATATATATATATATAAAGCTTAGCCAGTGATCCTAGAGGACCTAGGTAAACTGTAGGTTATTGTCTTTATTGTGATAGGTACCAGTATTAATTCTGTGTTACAAGGTTACTGAATGAGTAGTAAGGGTTAATTAAAAATTAACCAGTTAGGAATAGAGTTGTAATTCCTTTATTAATTAAGTTCCCCTGGAAGCGTTTCTCAATTATCACACGTGTGGGTGTTGTGTCACGGTGAAGTGATTAGCTTATTGTGTAAACTAGACACCTAGAGATTAACTAATTAAGTGATCAGTTCTGGGTTGTTATTATTTGTTGTTGTTAATTAACTACTGCGGCAGTACATTTGTCAGCGTAGGTTAATACAGATTCCAAAGTGTATTGTGTTTTTGTTGTGGTTTCTAGTGAACTAAACGTGCTATAATAATATATACTTTATATAAGATCTTATCTCTGATCATACCTAGACGAGCCAGCGGGTATAATTGCCTGTTACAGAGAGATCTAATAGATATACAGTTAGGAGAGATATTTGGACAATCGTGTTTCATTCAGTTACGGGTATTATAGGATCCCCATGACAGCAGTCAAAAATGTAAACTCCCCCTACCCCATTTAATTTGTTGGACTTAATAAAAATGTCTAAATTATTTTTACTAAGTAAATAATTCTTATCCCGAGTCAGGCCCCCGATCTTATCAGATGTCGAACTCGGGATGGGCGAGGTCGAAACCCCAGTGGTATATGAGCACGTTAAACTAGTTACCTACCTACCTACACGTGATATCGGAGGTCGAACTCGGGATGGGCGTGTTCGAAACCCTAGTGGTGTATGAGCACGTTAAACTAGTTACCTACCTACCTACACGTGATATCGGAGGTTGGACTCGGGATGGGCGTGTTCGAAACCCCAGTGGTACATGAGCACGTTAAACTAGTTACCTACCTACCTACACGTGATATCGGAGGTTGGACTCGGGATGGGCGTGTTCGAAACCCCAGTGGTATATGAGCACGTTAAACTAGTTACCTACCTACCTACACGTGATATTGGAGGTCGAACTTGTGATGGGCGTGTTCGAAACCCTAGTGGTATATGAGCACGTTAAACTAGTTACCTACCTACCTACACGTGATATCGGAGGTTGGACTCGGGATGGGCGTGTTCGAAACCCCAGTGGTATATGAGCACGTTAAACTAGTTACCTACCTACCTACACGTGATATCGGAGGTCGAACTCGGGATGGCCGTGTTCGAAACCCTAGTGGTATATGAGCATGTTAAACTAGTTACCTACCTACCTACACGTGATATCGGATGTCGAACTCGGGATGGGCGTGTTCGAAACCCCAGTGGTATATGAGCACGTTAAACTAGTTACTCACCTTCCAGTCAGCGTGCTTGAACCTTAATTGACAGACTGTCCAGATAGACGTGTGCCCAGTCAGCGTGCTTGAACCTTACTTGACAGACAGTCCAGATAGATGTGTGCCTCAGCGTGCTTGAGCCTTACTTGACAGACAGTCCAGATAGATGTGTACCCAGTCAGCGTGCTTGAGCCTTAATTGACAGACAGTCCAGATAGACGTGTGCCCAGTCAGCGTGCTTGAACCTTACTTGACAGACAGTCCAGATAGATGTGTGCCCAGTCAGCGTGCTTGAGCCTTAATTGACAGACAGTCCAGATAGATGTGTGCCCAGTCAGCGTGCTTGAGCCTTAATTGACAGACAGTCCAGATAGATGTGTGCCTACTCAGCGTGCTTGAACATTAATTGACAGACAGCCCAGATAGATGTGTGCCTAGTCAGCGTGCTTGAACCTTACTTGACAGACAGTCCAGATAGATGTGTGCCCAGTCAGCGTGCTTGAGCCTTAATTGACAGACAGTCCAGATAGATGTGTGCCTACTCAGCGTGCTTGAACATTAATTGACAGACAGTCCAGATAGATGTGTGCCCAGTCAGCGTGCTTGAGCCTTAATTGACAGACAGTCCAGATAGATGTGTGCCTACTCAGCGTGCTTGAACATTAATTGACAGACAGTCCAGATAGATGTGTGCCTACTCAGCGTGCTTGCGCCTTAATTGACAGACAGTCCAGATAGATGTGTGCCTACTCAGCGTGCTTGAGCCTTAATTGACAGACAGTCCAGATAGATGTGTGCCTAGTCAGCGTGCTTGAGCCTTAATTGACAGACAGTCCAGATAGATGTGTGCCTAGTCAGCGTGCTTGAGCCTTAATTGACAGACAGTCCAGATAGATGTGTGCCTAGTCAGCGTGCTTGAGCCTTAATTGACAGACAGTCCAGATAGATGTGTACCTAGTCAGCTTGCTTGAACCTTAATTGACAGACAGTCCAGATAGATGTGTGCCTACTCAGCGTGCTTGAGCCTTAATTGACAGACAGTCCAGATATATGTGTGCCTAGTCAGCGTGCTTGAGCCTTAATTGACAGACAGTCCAGATAGATGTGTGCCTAGTCAGCGTGCTTGAACATTACTTGACAATCTTGTATATTATAATCACACGCAGTGTCTCTATTGTTCTGAGTTGACCTTTGACACCACTTGAAATATCCCATACCAGTCACGATAGCCTAACCAGCAGAACAGATACGGGTTTTCTGCTTCATCATACATAAAACGCAGTTATTGTCGCAACCAAATTGTTGTAGATGTTGTAGAACAGATACTGGTTTTCTTTTTCTTCGTCATACATATATAGATGTTATACACTGTTATTTTCTTAGTCATCCGAAGAAAATCCCGATACTATAGTATAGCAGCAACATATACAGCAGCTACGGGTTCAAGGGGAAGCTGGGGGGCGGGGGGGAGAGTGTCACTGGTGTCAAGACCCCGTTTGGACCTCACAGGTTGAGTTGCACGCGCGAGGGCAGGCATTTATGCAGGGGTGTAACTGGGGAGGAGGGGTGTCGGGTCTTGAACAAATAAAATGTAAGCCATATAGAGTATAAAAAAGAGTAAAGTGTGTTTTATTTAACGACGCCACTAGATCACATTGATTTTTTGTCTTATCATCGGCTATTGCACGTCAAACATATGGTCATTCTGACACTGTTTTTTTTAGAGGAAACCCGCTGTCGCCACATAGGCTACTCTTTTACGACAGGCAGCAATGAATCTTTTATTTGCTTCCCACAGGATAGCACAAAACCATGGCCTTTGTTGAACCAGTTATGGATCACTGGTCGGTGTAAGTGGTTTACACATACCCACTGAGCCTTGCGGAGCACTCACTCAGGGTTTGGAGTTGATATCTGGATTAAAAATCCCATGGTTCGACTTTGATCTGAGCCCAGTACCTACCAGCCTGTAGACCGATGGCCTAACCACGACGCTGCCGAGGCCGGTAAATCATGTAGAGTATATAACGGCAAAAATAATTACTACGGCAAATTTTGTTTATCTTAAGATGAACGCTGTTCATTAGGTATTGGTACAGTTGCGGTACTTAATCGCTGCTATGATAAATGTCACACAATTTATGTAATAAATATAGCGATTGACACCCACTCCCCGCCCCCTACACAGGCAGGATAGCACAAACCATGGCCTTTGTTGAACCAGTTATGGATCACTGGTCGTTGCAAATGGTTTGCACCTACCCACTGAGCCTTGCGGAGCACTCACTCAGGGTTTGGAGTCGGTATCTGGATTAAAAATCCCATGCCTCGACTGGGATCCGAACCCAGTACCTACCAGCCTGTTGACCGATGGCCTAACCACGACGCCACCGAGGCCGGTGACAGTGGGTTAGTTGTTAGTGGTTAGTGGGAGAAAAGAGTGTGTAGTGGTCTTACACCTACCCATTGAGTCGTTAGTTAAAACTCGCTCTGGGTTGGATCCGGTACCCGGCTGCGAACCATGTACCTACCAGCCGTATATCCGATGGGTTAACCAAAGTATCGCCTAGGCCGGTGTTCTATTCGGTGACAACGTGTATATTTATAGCCGTTTTCTCTTTCTCTCTCACCTGATTTAAAATCCCCGATAACTGTCAGTGTGAACGTGACCTACCGTGTTACGAGGTATGTGTAGATAAACGGGTTTTACAAGGGTGGTACACACTTTGGCCCAATTCATATTGTTCTAGGAACGGGTATAGAACAATTAGGTAGGGTAGGTTGAATGAAAACTATTACTTTTTAACATATCAACTGTGTAGTTCCAGGAACGGGACTAAAAACATTAGGTACGCTAGGTCGGAATGTTTTTCGATTTCATTCACTCTCTGTGTGTTTCCCCCTTTTTCTAGGTAGGGGTCCAATTTTCCTTTTTTAGGCCTAGAACAAAACATAGCATGTCATATTTTCTATATCACATCGCATACATAGCACATTCATCTGAAAACAATAACACGGTATTGTTGTAGCAAGTGGGACCTCCAGCAGCAACTTGTGCTGCTCTGCCCATACCGCACCCCCCCCCCTCCCACCCCACCCACTCCTTCTGACGCTTTATGTTATTAGCTGGGATATCATGTTACACAGACTTTCTCATAATAAATGAAATTTGTCAACACAATACACAAAAAAATGTAGATATAATAAATTTCCTAAAGTAATATTGAGTTAAAATAAGTTATCTTTTGTTTGCAAGCGCCTGAGAACCGACAGTTAGGTTGATCTCCACCCATTGTTAGTTCGCTTCGTGCTCAGGCCCATATGGACCCCCTCCCCCCCCCCCCCCCCCCCCCCCCCGCGCTCGCATTCAACTTGTATAAGAAAATGTACGGTTTGTTTGTCCTACTCTATATAAATAATGATAAAAATGAACATTTTCGCTCCACACCCACTAGTGACCGTCTCCTTCACTAGAGATTACACACACGTACACACACACGCACACGTACACGCACGCACACACAAACACACACACACATCCAAACATACACACACACGCGGGCGCACACCTACATACAAGCATACATAGACACACACATACATACACGCGCACACACACAATCCTGGCGCAAATAACCACGCACGCGGACAACACATACAGAGAGACAAAGACAGAGAGGGACAAAGACAGAGAGGGACATAGAGGTATGCATCATACACACTCACAGAAAGAGACAGACAGAGGGAGTCTGTACGTATGAGAAGATACGAAGAGAGCGACACAAAGAGAGAGAGAGAGAGAGAGAGAGAGAGAGAGAGAGAGAGAGAGAGAGAGAGAGAGGCGAACGCGAGAGAGAGAGAGAGAGAGAGAGAGAGAGAGAGAGAGAGAGAGAGAGAGAGAGAGAGAGAGAGAGATTGTTGAATGGGAAGAGAGACAGAGATGGCGACAAGGAGTTGGCCCCAAAACTATACACCCTTCCTGATACATCTACATGAGGACCCCCCCCACACACACACACAGCATACACACACACACACACACACACAAAGAGACACACAATACACTCTTTACACACACACGTAGATACATGCACGCACACACACAAGCACACACAAACACATATATTATGGTATGAAAAAGCTGAACTCAACAACTGGCTCAAAAACAGTACAAATGTTTATACAACGTTAAAGTTAAAGTTTGTTTTATCAACACCAAATTACATTGCTTTATGAGTCATCGGATGTTGGTTGTCAAACAGATTGAAATTTTGAAATATAGTCTTAGAGAGGAAACCCGCTACATGTTTCTATTCATTCGTTCGTCCATCCATGTGTACTTATTTTCGTGCTTATATCCAATTACGGTTCAACCACGCCGTCCTCGGCACACACCTCAGCTATCTGGGCTGTCTGCCCAGGACAGTGGGTTAGTGGTTAGTGGTTACCAAGAGATAAGTCGGTGTAGTGGCCTTACACCTACCCATTAAACTAAAAAAAAAACTCGTTTTGGTTGGGAGCCGGTCCCGGGATACGAACCCAGTACCTACCAGCCTGAAGTTCGATGGCTGAATCACTACACCACCGAGGCCTGTATTATTTAATTTCTATTAGTAGCAAGGCATCTTTTATTTGAACTATCCCACACAGGATAGCACATACCATAGCCTTTGATACTGTATAATACAACAGTCGTGGTGCACTAGCTGAAACGAGAAATAGCCCACTGGGCTCACGGAAGCGTGGTAACTAATGTATCATGATACATACTTTATAAAACAGTTAATATATTTGGACTATCCCACACAGGATAGCACATACCATAGCCTTTGATACTGTATCATACAACAGTCGTGGTCCACTGGCTGAAACGAGAAATAGCCCACTGGGCTCACGGAAGCGTGGTAACTAAAGTATCATGATACATACTTTATAAAACGGTTAATATATTTGGACTATCCCACATACAGGATAGCACATACCATTTCACTTAATACAACAGATCGTGGTGCACTATCTACGAACGATTAATAGCTCATTGGGATCACCGACGGCAGTATATACAAAGCTGGATAACATAATGTGTCATGATACATATTTATATACAGAGTTTAAAACATTGTCAATAGATAGGAAAAAAATATTTATTTCACTTAATTACATCTGATATTCGTGCTTATATCTACGTAGGATTAATGCACCCAGTCCTGGGTACACAGCAGTGATCTCAGTTGACTAGACTTTGTTAATTGTTAGTGTGTGGGAGTAGTGAGAACCGAACGTACAGAGTGAACTGAGCTTTCTCCAATTCGAAATAGAGCGGTGAGAATGACGTTTGACTTATGCAGTTTTACTTACTAATCCATCATCTAACGACAGAGGCTTAAGGGGGGGGGGGGGGGGGGAGCTGAAAGAGCGGAGAATAACGTTTGACTTGCAGTTGACTTATAATCTCAACGGACAGAGAATTAATGCATCCCATTTCTGTTGGGTGGTAGGATAGTTTTTGCGAATTCTCCTATATTAGCAGCATTACATTACTACCAAACAGCTATATAGGGAGGCAGACGAATCACCACGCATTTTTCCAT
The DNA here is from genome assembly GCF_016097555.1 of Gigantopelta aegis. NCBI lineage: Eukaryota > Metazoa > Mollusca > Gastropoda > Neomphalida > Peltospiridae > Gigantopelta > Gigantopelta aegis. Next base: position 30,312,368 of record NC_054710.1, read on the forward strand.
GGACTTCTTTTGGGGATAGAACGATAAAATAAATGGTAAAAAGGTATCAGGTTATCACAGACAAAATCCATTGTGACGGACGTACACACTGAACGACTAAAATATTAAATAGTCAAAAAGTAAATACAAATCAGAAAAGCTAATGAGGTCATGTAAGGAAGACCAGTACACCCCCAAAAATGACCAAAGTGTGAGAAATGTTATTTATAATATATCATGCATACCTGCTTAATTAAAACAAATTATAAACATAACAATAAGAATATTGCTTTTACTTGACAAATGAAAGTTGAATGGTTGGTCCCTGTTTTGTGACTTTTATCATCCTTCTGGGTACCCTATGTTTTCATTAAAAAACTTAACAATGAAATATATATATTTGTAAAACCTCAATGTTATAGTTTTTAAATACGACGAAATATTGAAGTTTAAACCAATATTTAAAATTGAGTAGGAGGTTGACCTGTTCATGCAATTGCTACACATTGTTCCAGAATATCTTTATCATTTTTGCCCCGTCTAAGACGGTCTTGTACGCACATGTCACCACATGGTTTGTAGTAAAAAAAAAGAAGGCATTTAAATTAATCTTCCCTTTCTTCTCTAAGACAAGTACTTTAAACAAAACGCACCCACGGATGCACACAGACAATTAACAAGATTAAATGAATGTAAAGACTGACATAACTCTTGTGTCTGGATCTACCAACGAATCCTGGCTGTCTATACAATGTAGAGACTGGCATAACTCTTGTGTCTGGATCTACCAACGTATCCTGGCCGTCTACACAATGTAGACACTGACATAACTCATGTGTCTAGATCTACCAACGTATCCTGGAGTCTATACAATGTAGACACTGACATAACTCTTGTGTCTGGATCTACCAACGTATCCTGGCTGTCTACACAATGTAGAGGCTGACATAACTCTTATGTCTGGATCTACCAACGCATCCTGGCTGTCTACACAATGTAGAGACTGACATAACTCTTTTGTGTCTAGATCTACCAACGTATCCTGGCTGTCTACACAATGTAGACACTGACATAACTCATGTGTCTAGATCTACCAACGTATCCTGGAGTCTATACAATGTAGACACTGACATAACTCTTGTGTCTGGATCTACCAACGTATCCTGGCTGTCTGCAAAATGTAGAGACTGAAATAACTCTTATGTCTAGATCTACCAACGTATCCTGGCTGCCTACACAATGTAGATACTGACATAACTCATGTGTCTAGATCTACCAACGTATCCTGGCTGTCTACACAATGTAGAGACTGACATAACTCTTGTGTCTAGATCTACCAACGTATGCTGGCTGTCTACACAATGTAGAGACTGACATAACTCTTGTGTCTAGATCTACCAACGTATCCTGGCTGTCTACACAATGTAGAGACTGACATAACTCTTGTGTCTGGATCTACCAACGTATCCTGGCTGTCTGCAAAATGTAGATACTGACATAACTCGTGTGTCTAGATCTACCAACGTATCCTGGCTGTCTGCAAAATGTAGAGACTGACATAACTCTTGTGTCTAGATCTACCAACGTATCCTGGAGTCTATACAATGTAGACACTGACATAACTCTTGTGTCTAGATCTACCAACGTATCCTGGCTGTCTACACAATGTAGAGACTGACATAACTCATGTGTCTAGATCTACTATCTGGCTGTCTACCAACGTATCCTGGCTGTCTACACAATGTAGAGACTGACATAACTCTTGTGTCTGGATCTACCAACGTATGCTGGCTGTCTACACAATGTAGAGACTGACATAACTCGTGTGTCTGGATCTACCAACGTATCCTGGCTGTCTACAAAATGTAGAGACTGACATAACGCGTGTGTCTAGATCTACCAACGTATCCTGGCTGTCTACACAATGTAGAGACTGATATAACTCTTGTGTCTAGATCTACCAACGTATCCTGGCTGTCTACACAATGCAACCAGATGTTTTCTTACACTAAGCTACAATGGAAACAATATATAGTTGATCACTGAGAACATAATACAATAAATGCTAGATGTTTTGTTTTCCAAACTCGAGGAGATGGTGAAATTATCTTTTTAAAATTCGTTTTCAAGGCATTGGAAATTCTGCACATTGATAAATGTCTCTGTTAACATTATTGGCTTTTTGTTGTTATTGTTGCTGTTGTCAATGTTGTTGCTGTTTGTTTATTTGTTTGTTGTTTTATGTTGTTGGTTTTTTGCTGTTTTTTGTCAATATAAAAACGGGGGGGGGGGGGGGGGGGGGGCGAGTATAATTCTCTAGAAATTATATCACATTGGACTATTTTTAATATTTAACAGACACGACCTATCACAGCACTTGATCCACGTCCATGCAAAACATCATTTTCATTGAAACTGTTAATTTTAAAACAAAAAGGGGAAAATACAATCACATGAAAATCTTTCATAGAAATAATCAGTCAGTCAATATCTTACACACTCAACAAAAATACATTGAATGATTATGTACATCATTATTTGATTATACACATACGTGGAACACTGAATTTACACGTGTGTGAATGCACGAAGTGCACTGTGCTGCACAGTCACTCTTAACGGAACGTTCTCCATACAGTGCCGTTGTTTTTCTTTGTTTCCTATTTGAGATGGAACCAATCCAATCAAGGTAAATACAGGACAAGACACCTTTATGTTAATATTGTCGTCAAAATAACAAAACATTTTAAAATAAACCTTTATTGTGAAGATGCGCGGCAGCTCGAGTTTATTAAAAGTGTTGTTATGTTTATCTTTTGCACTAGTAAACATTGTTATAACAGCAGTTTTATACACCTAGAACTAGCCAAACAAAATAAAACCTTGTCCCCCGGTTTATAGCTTCGTAGCCATAATCCAGTCACAAACCAAAATAGGTGAAGTGTTGCCCAACCCCGTCTTTAGCATTTGTTATTAAACTCGCAAAAATACGAATTAAAATCGATTTCAGCGAATATACTTCATTAATCATCAAAAAGATAATTCGAGAAACAATTGAATAAATTTCTTTAAGGAGTCTTACTTTTGGTATAGGCCCTATTTTGTTTGGTTAATTCAAATTTCAATTTCGCTACAAATTTTGTAACCAAATTTATTAACTTGCTGCTTTATGATACACTGGCAGAACACCAAGCACATCACCACTTCTAGTTGATTCTGGGAAAGTAATATTTTCTTCTTTCTGTTCAACCAGGTTGTATTTTCTAATTTCAATGTTAGTGTTGTGGCCACTGAAGGACAACAAGCTTCCGTTCTGCCATGATACGCCAAAACAATAATCAAATGACCGCCATTTCGTTGTTGACTTCACTTGAATCTTGATTTCATCATCACTGTCAGTGACCTGGACATGCATCACATTTCCATCATAGTCCAGCAGATATACATCAGGGAGGTGAACCGAACCTCTCAGACACACCGAGCTGTATGGTAAACGTGAGCTGAGGTTAGACACACAGCGAGTCGCTGTATTAAAACATTGGATAACATCTGATCCACTTCCTCTACTCCGTCCACCCATCACCAGAATGTTGTGTCCAACTGTAACAGCGAATGCATGTTCTCTGTTCTGTTTCAAATCTCCAACAACCTGCCAGCGTGTGTCACTCTCGCTCATCTCTTCAATCGTGTTGCTGTACTGACCACCAATTGCATACACTTTAGAATTAGCTGCGGCCATGCAGTGAAGAACGCGTTCTTCTTCGAGATCTAGACCTGTTTTCCACTCTCTTCTACAGACGTCGTAGACGAGTGTACATTTTCCTATACTCTCACCACCAGTGATGTAGATCTTGTAACCTAGACTTGCTGCTGAATACCACCATCTGGGATCTACTGGAGAAGGTGGAGCGTCTTCCCATGTCCCATCTGATGTAAAACAAGACAGAAGTGAAGTTTTGTTATAGTGCAACACAAACTCATTTGCACGCACACTATGAAATCTGCTGGTAGAAGGTGTAGAAACTTTTGAAAGCATCACATCTTTTATCATTTGCTGAACAGAGTTATTTTCTGAAATTAATTTAGAAAATACCACATTCGCAATGAGGAACTTTGCATCAACAAGATCAATTCTGATCATTTCAAATATACGTTTTACATCATCTGCATCCGGGTTATTTCTTTCAATCCACTTCATAACACCTTTCATAATTACATCTTCTTTGCATTTCAAATCATCTTTAGACAATATTTCTAGAAGTTCTGTCTTTGACAAATGAACAATGTTTTTTCTTTCAACAAAGTCAGTCAACTTTTCTGTCAGATAAGAGACTGCTCTGTTGGACAACTCAGGAACATTGTAGCGATTCATGAGTCTCCACCACTGTAGACAATTGTCGGCATTGATCTCTAGACTTTCCTTAAGATAACAATGACACAGATCTTTGACGTCATCAAGGTGCATTATTTCACATGCATCTAAAATTTTGACGCAGTTGTCTTCGTTTACAAGATCAACTGAACACAAAGACATCTTGAGAATATCCTGGAACACCGACACCGAGACAGTGGGCAGATTTAAGATGCCCGTCCGACTCTCTGCCATGTCTGATGTTAACATTGCCCGTAAGTAAGATGACATCGCGGCCAGGACTAAACGGTTTGCACTCGTTGTCCCATTCTCACAGACATTGTCAAGGTCATTGAACGTACCTTTGACCATCTCATCGTGGATGTTTTGGAGAATGCTGTTTTTAGTACAATCCATTATTTCAGATCTGAAACAGAACAAGTATTGTAGTAATGCACCTAATTTTAATGTTAATTAAAATGCGAATTAATTTTGCTGCAAATATATCAGACAAAAATGATACTGGTACTATACTAAAAATATAGCATATTACACTCTTAAATCCATTCAATTCATTTCCCGTGATGTATTATCAACAAACGTCTGTCATACACAGTATAAACTGGTTTTATGTTACAATATGACTTAGGGGAAGTTTCCGAACGATGCAAAAACAAGGTACGTTACTTTACGTTCACATCTGTCAGTTACGCAAGTTTACGCGAACAATCGGTCACGTAGTGAATCATTATTTTCTAAAATTAAAAGTTGCAAACTTAAAGGCGCAACAAAGTATTATTTTCATTTGTTCCTAAAAGTACATCATTTAACCATCTATATAACCACCATATCCCTCTTATTATTAATGCTTTGTAAAAATAATTGAATTATGACGATAGTCCATAAATCAGAAGAAAAAATAACTGCGTTTAGAGTATTCACATTTGACATCTTATTTAATTTACAAGGTATAATATCACGTGACGGTCATCCCCCGAATAACAACATAACCAAAACCATTTCAAATGTGGTGTAAAGAGAACATCCTATGCGAAGTAAGGTAAACCGAAACAAAAACAATGAAGACGAGTTGTTAAAAATAATAAAATTGTGTACTAAATGATAATAAGCTTATACATGTGACTGTTTTAGTAACAGAAACATTTTAAACAGCGAAATCACGATTAGCTAGGCCTTTACATTATAGGTAAATATATCGTTAGCCAATCCTCAAATTCGTGAGAAAAAAAACAGAAATATTCGCGAAAAATCAGCTGGCCTGAAACAATTTCACAATGTATTTTCATCATTCTACCCACAATATTAGTGATAAAAATACGTAGTGATTCGTTTGCAATCCTGTATACCAATATGAATAAATGGTCTACTCTTTTCTATTAGCAACAAGGCATCTTTTATATGAACCATCCCACAGACAGGATAGTACATACCATGGCATGTGTAACACCAGTTGGCTGGAACGACAAATAGCCCAATGAGCCCACTTACAGGAATTGATCCTAGATCGATCGTGCATCAAGCGAGTCTTGTACCACTGACCTACATGAAGAAGAGAACTACAAAGAATCGAGCCAAAAAAAATTTAAAAAATAATAATAATAAAAACAAAACATTAAAAAACAAAATAACACTCAAAAATAAGAACAACAAATAAATAACAAAATGTTCGTTCAAGCCAAAAAAATTTATTTTGCCAAATATATTTCCAGGGGAATCATGTCTCGACCCCCCCCCCCCCCCCCCCCCCCCCCCCCCCCCCACACACACACACTTTTCTTCCGTAAACTTCACTCTCCTAAGTCTCGGACCTTCCACCCCCCTGCTAACATTCCTGCACACACGGCTCCAGTGGTTATGTATATGTAGCTCTTTAAAAACAACAACAAAGAAAAAAGAATAAGAAACAAATAAATAAATAAATAAATAATAAACACACAAAAAAGACCAACAAATAAATAATTGAAAATAAAATAAATGTTAAACAATCTTAATAGGAAATAACAGTTTATTATTTTATTACAGCGCATTCGCCAGAATTTTGTCATGAAATAATATACAGTTAATTATATGCCATGTCTATAGGCGGTCCTCATTTGCAAAGGTAGATATATGTGCATCAGTATTATGAATATGTCCCTCTTTACTAAACACCAGTGGTAACAATTTAAAGTATCAGTTTTGTGTACCTACCATAATTTCTTTTGCATTACATGTATAAGTCATCTATCTCACAGAAGTTCATCTTATACTAGTCTGTGTTTGTAATAGTTTTAGATTTGCGTTTATATTTACATTGTGCTTAACTTATGCTCAGGTGTATATAATTAGTTTCTACATCAAATATTGTGTAGGAATGTTTTGACTTCCTTTCATATTCCTTTGCATTTTCATGCAATTAAAGTATGTCTGTCATGTTCACAATTTTTAGTATTATCCTTCTCCAGGCTCTGCTCTGGTTCCCCCATCAGTATGTCCATCAGCTCTCATGGTATCATATCACTATTTCATCTCTAGTGTGCCTTCTAAAATTTCTCAGCCATATGACCATTTGGTTGGGGAATAGCCTGGCATACGTGGGATGACTGATACCAAATGACAACTGGGCAATTTGTTCTCTTTATGTGCATTCTCAGAGCATTCTCAGTGAATATATACATGTAGAGTGGAGAAGGCTGATTTATACTTTACTGTAGTTCAATATTATCATCCTTGGTTTGGCGACAAACATTTCCAGATATTTCTCAAGTCATGATGTTTTTGTATGTTATTCTCACCTGCACTCCCATAGAGAAAGTACCGGTATATGAAATGATCTGCTTCCTAAATATATGAACATCAGTTTTTGCTGAACTTCCATGTGCTAACAACATTTCAAGGAAGTCTTGGTGTTGCTTGAGAATGTTCAAAACCTCCAGTTTTCCATTCTGTATAAAAGCACAGCTGGAATTGCTAGTTGGTGTCTTCCCTGCATCCTTAATGATGCTGTGCACATGTATAAGGTGCCTCTTGTTGCCAAATTGAGTGTATACAAATGTCCGTATCTGGGATGGTGAACTGGCAGTAATGTATATACATTGAAGTATAATCTTATTTTCTGCATTTTCTTGTGCACTTTACAACACCCTCAGACATGGTTTGCATTTGAAACATGTATTTTGTCTCACAAATAGAACCCTCTTCCCAAGAAGCTGAGGGCAGAGTTTTCTCTTTGTTTTCATTTAAATGATCTTCTAGTCTCTTAAGACTTTTGTAGGGATTCCTTAGATCAAGTGTGGCTTGGAAGAACCCCTTTCACATGAGGAATTTAGTGCCAAACCACGAATGCTGTTATTATGCTACTGTGGATTAGTTGCAAACCTTCCATCCAGTAGATATTCCCTGAAAATATGCAGTACCAATAGAGCAAATTGGAAGAGAGCAAATTGCCATGGTCTCATGTGGTATTAGTCATATCACGAAGTCCAGGGTATTCCTCAACACAGAAATACTAGAAATTGGATGATGATTGAGAAATGTAACAAAGAAACATATGAAGCTGGAACAAGAGGAAAGGTTTGTGATCTGATAACAAAATAAGAAATTACACATTGACATATTGAGGGAGGAACAAGAGCAAAGGCCCAGAGGACAAAATCAAGTACTTATGCCTGATATTGTGATGTCAATTATATAAACCTAAGCATAAATTAAGCACAATTTAAATACAAATATGTTTTTAAAAATAGTACAACCTTCTATGAGATAGATGAATTGTAAATGTTTTAACACACATGCCGAGGAAAGGTACTTATAATTGGTTGGTACTAAGAACAGAGGGACATCTTCATAAATTTGTGAACATAGTATATAAGGCCAAACAAAAAAATAGGTGTGTTTCCGGTCGACCGACTGTCCCTAGTTTTACCCCCCCCCCCCCCGACCCTAATTTTTTTCTCTCTTAAACTGAAAAAAAAAAAAAAAATAAAAAATAAAAAAAAAGAAAAAATAAAAAAAAGAAGTAAAAATAAAAGAGGACAACATCACCAAACAAGAGTATTTCCTTCCTTGCACATTGTTTACGTACTATTATACGATACATTTTGCACATATAATTCGCTTCCGAAAAACATCGAGAAATTATGGAAAAGCTTTTGTAATAGAGTTCCTTCCCCTGATTAGCTACCACCGACCAGCTTGGTTGGTCACGGAAGTAACCGAATGTACGAACATAGCCTTGGTACAGGTTATTTCGATATTTTAAACATCTGTTTATGCCACAAATCCATATATATTATTTATAGATAATATAAGTTGTAGAAGCATCACGAGGGGTATATGGCTTTTTATGTACCCTCTGTGTGTTCTTTTACCCCGAGCCGAAGGCGAGGGGGTAAAAGAGCACACAGAGGGTACATAAAAAGCCATATACCCCGAGAGATGCTTCTACAACGAATTTATCTTGCCGACATGTTAAACCATATAGCCAAATAATCAAAATAACGCTAGAAAATAATTGTTAACAATTTATTAACGGAGCCGTACCACGCGGACGCGAACGAAACCACTTGCCAGTGACGAAAAATAGTTCCGTCGATAAACGAGTTTTTAACTTCAAATGTTTGTAATACGAAATTGTCTGAAACAGATATTAATAACAAACATAAAAAAAACTTTATTTTTTATTAGAAATGTATGTAGTAAAAAAATAAAAATATTAAAAAAACAAAACAACAACAACAACTGTTGCTAATCGCGCATTAATACAATAACACCACGACCGTAATTAGGTGGCCGAGTTCAACATTGCAGCTTTTAAAAGTATTGAAATAGTGTATTTTATAGTAAAAATAAAATTAATTATGTATACTTGGTTGATTATCAATGTTATTTATAATCTAATTATTGCTTTAGCATTAACTGGGGCGGCTGGAAACTGTTGGAAATTACAGACGGGGTATAAGAGAATTTGGCTCCGCCCACAGGGGGATAAGGGATTTGTCCAACGGCAAACAACCAATGGGATTAAAGAATTTTACATGAAGGCGAGATAATGTTATATAAGTACACACACATTGAGGAAGAAAGGGAAGGGGGGGGGGGGGGGGGGGGGGGGGGGGAACCTACCTACCTACCCTAATTTCTTGGGGGATGGAATCGGAAACACACCTATTTTTTTTGTTTGGCTTAAACTCCATATACTTAACCATATTTGAATAATGAAGCCTCAATATGCTATAGAAAAAAGCCAGGTCAATTTGTTTTTTTAATAATAAAAGCTTCAGGCAATCCTAAGTATGTGTATACATAGAAATTAATACATTTCTGGCATTGCTTACTAGTAGCTTATTTATATTGTTTTGTAATTGTTATTAACATCTACTTAATAGAATAAAAGGAAGGATGTAGAAATAAAAAATTGTAAACTACACATATATCATATTTGGATCACATAAAATGATTGAGAATTGGGAATGAAAGTTAGATTTGTATAGTGCTAGATATTTGCCTGATGACAATATTCTATGTAGATATCAAATATATACACCAAAACATAAGTTAAGCATAATATAAATAGAACTGCAATTCTAAAATATTACAAAAAGCAACAAAAAAACCTAGCTGTTGTAAGATGAACTGTTGTGAGACAGATAAATTGTATATGTAATGCAGACTTGCCTAGAATGGTATGTAAATTCACTTTTTATGTTTGTAAGACTTGTGTGTAATATAAAAATATTAAAAATATCCATGTAAAAATCAATTAAAAGTAGGGTGCGGAATTAGCATAAGGTGTGGAAATATTTTTAAAAATCAATAAGAGTAGAGTGCCATATAATCGTAAATAAAATGTGTTGAGTGCGTCGTTAATTAAAACATTTCTTTCTTTCTTCCTTCTTTATAAAAAAGAAAAAGAAAACAAATTTAGATGGAATAATAAAACGAAGGAAAAGAAATGATAATAGGTTTGTAGGAATAAGCCTAGGTTTTTTTTCTCGTCTATTATTTTTCTTGTTTATCTTTAAAAATATATATTTGTATTCCAGCCCGAGGTTAACGAATGTGCATATGCTATTTATATATTTTTATATGTACACACTATAGTAACAGAGACACACACACACACACACACACACTCTCTCTCTCTCTCTCTCTCTCTCTCTCTCTCTCTCTCTCTCTCTCTCTCTCTCTCTCTCTCTCTCTCTCTGACACATACACACACATAAACACACACACACACACATACACACACAAACACACAGAGAGAGAGAGAGATGAGAGAGAGGGAGAGAGAGGAGAGAGAGAGAGAGAGAGAGAGAGAGAGAGAGAGAGAGAGAGAGAGAGAGAGAGAGATGCCAACCTTTACGGATCAACACCTGTAAGGCTGTGGAGAAAAATCCACAAGAAATCCATAAGCGAGCTGCAAAAGGACGAGGAACTGATGATTTTAAATTCAAGGCAACATGAAAATGAAAATCAAGACTGGGCAATCCGATGGAAGAGGCACGAAACAAGCATGCGCAAAGCAGATGTACAAATAACAAATAGCGAGACTAATGCTGAGTTTGCGTTTACCCGGAAGTTGTTACTTCCGACTTGTAAACTTATTTCCGACCTGTATGCGTTTTAATGTAGGATCACGAAGGATGGCTTACTTAGATGATAACGAGTCATGTAAAAATAATAATAATGAAAGAATAAAAAAACACACCTGAAAATGCGTGTTACCCGTAAGGAATTTGTCCTACGCCTGTAAGACTGTCAAATGCTAAAAAAATCCGTAAGTCTTACGGTTGATCCGTAAGAGTTAGCATGTATGCAGACATATGCACATACAGAGAGAGAGAGAGAGAGAGAGAGAGAGAGAGAGAGAGAGAGAGAGAGAGAGAGAGAGAGAGAGAGAGAGAGAGAGAGAGAGAGAGAGAGAGAGAGAGAGAGAGAGAGAGACAGACAGATACAGACAGACAGACAGACAGACAGACAGACATCAATACGTGTACTGTACCCCGTGTGGTCCGACTTTCACAGTTATTTGATATGAACTGGTAGTATATATAAAATCAACGAATTAATCGCTAGCAGAACGAAGCGACAGAACACAAGAAACAGACTGGACAACTGATGACATGATTAGTTTGAAATAAAAGCTGAACATACCTTCGACACAAACACCTCAGACGAGCACTCATCCGACTGATCTAAATCTCGCCCCCGGCATGTGATCAAATCCACGTGACTGATCTACGACACGTGTCTTTCCTATTACTGTGCTAATGATAAGTTGGGCAAACAATAGATAATCATAATTCAGCCAATCGGTGTAAGTGTTTTGCAAAACGGGGAATCCGGCTTTCTTATCAAGGTAAAAAGTACCACAGTACTCGAAATCGTTAAGATTATTATTCAGCGCAGGTCCGCAGCCAAAACTATTCGAGGGTAATGATGGGTAACACAGGGGTCGAACTATGGGTATCTGGGGGTGGGAGAAGGCATTGCCCTTCCACAGCTTTGAAGACTAGTTACATATCCACATTTGAAATATAAATTAATATATACTAGCTGCGCATGCCCCACGTACCCGGCAATCCGACGTCTATGGACCAGCGTGGTCATGTGTATACATCACTGAGCTGTCAAGTTGACGACTGTGGTTCAAATCCCATCAAGGCCGACTGATAAACAGTCTTACAGATAGCTAGGTTGTGTGCCCAGTCAGCGTGCTTGAACCTTGATTGATAGACAGTCCAGATACATAAGATGTGTGTACAGTGAGCGTGCTTGAACCTTGATTGATAGACAGTCCAGATAGATAAGATGTGTGTACAGTCATCGTGCTTGATTTTTAATTGACACAGACAGTCCAGATATCTAACATGTGTGCCCAGTTAGCATGCTTGGACCTTAATTGAGAAACAGTCCTGGGGCCATGTTCCCGAAGCTGTCGGTCGTTATGCCTTAGCGACGTCGCAAAAGTACAATAACGACACCATAACGATACGTTGGGCGACAATTAGTCGAACGTGCAGTTACAGTATCGTTATACTGTCGTTGGAAGCATGTCGTAACATGGGAAATCCCTATGTCGTTTGGTACAGAGGTGTGAAATAGATACCAAATGCATCTCAGAAATTAAATTTTATATGACCTATTATATTATATTCACTTTTTATCGGACTTCTAGGCCGCTTTTAGTGGCTAGGTTAAGCATGATAAAGTCATATTGCGTACTATATTATGTAAATGTACATGTTTACAGAACATAACATATATATTTACTTCAGTAGATATTTCGTTAAAACTGCACATAAACTGTATGTCGCAGTGTAGTGTGTACCATAACGTTCATGTACACCACTGTCCCTTATTAAATATAGCTGTGAAGCGTAGGTCTACATATTTAGCACTTTTATCAAACGACAGAAATGTGCGACAAAAGTGTGATTCTTGTGCAATGCGTGCTTTCTAATAGGCCTAGGTGTTGGTCGTATTTGTGTATTCACATTATCTGTACAAGGCTGACACATTAAGCATAGCAAGTGATGGTGGTCGTAAAAGAAGACCAAAATTCACCTCAAATGAATTAGAGGCCTTGGCAGACGCTGGGAGTGATTCTTAAACAGCTTTGTCTGTTATAATCTTGATTCGTTATCACAATGTACATGCTACTTGTATTTATGATAACTAATAAAATGTTCAGACAAAGCCACCTTAGTTGTTGAAGTGCGTCAATAACGGTTGCCCCCGGGTAGCTATTCCATTTCTTCGCAATTGATCATCTCTAGCATCGTTGACTTCGTGATCTACCACCTCATCTTGTATGTCTCTAGTGTCATCGATGATGTCATTTGGGTTCTGGGATCAAAATATCTTTGCAAATGTTCTCAAGAACTGCAGTTGCAACGATGACAAGGACACATCGCTCTGGAATAAACATCCATTGATTTTCACACACCAAATGCCCTCTCGCATGAGCTTCTAGTGGTTGTATGAGCTCTGTTGTATGTTCTTTCTTGTCGTGATGCCGGATGTCCAAGAAAACACCATTAGCTAACACTATGCACTAAACGTTGCTAGCGTGGTATCCTTCGTGGCTGAAATACAAATGTTCGTCGCGTAAGGGCCTTGCACTGGGATGAGAGTTCCATCTAAGGCCCCGAGAACGTTGGGGAAATTTGCCAATTTAAAGAAATCTTCTTTTGTGTTTCTCATGTCAGCCTTCCGTGTAAGGGAATTTTACATGTACGTTCTGCAATTTGTTGACAATAGACTTTGAAACTGTGTATATGCACCTAGAAACGGAGTACCGGATAATACCATGTACATCACCTGTTACTGCCTGAAAACCTCCTAATAATGACGTTGGGCTGCTACAATTTGTATAGATACCGGTAACGTACCACTTCTGCGCGTCTGTCTCTCGAGATCCACTTGCAATGTACTGCATAGATACAATATTCCTCTCCTATCCATTCTGTATCTGTCTTGTAATTCAGTGTCTTCAATGTCTTCTTCTATAAGGGCCATTCCGTAGCATCACAATCATCGCAGTTGTTATTTTGCAGGATGTCGAATGTTGACACCGAATCGTACGATTAAAACAGTATTCCGTATTTTTTTATTCTCATCTACGACAAACATTTTACTTTACGACACTCTAACAACAGGGTAGGAACTGTTGTTAATATAACGATATCGCTAGTAACTGACACCCGGAACGACACTTTCTGGCACACCAACTGTTCCTCCACGACGTCTTAACGATGTCGCTATGTACAACGATAGCTTCGGGAACATGGCCCCAGATAGATGTGGCCAGTCAGCGTGCTTGAAGCTTAATTGACAGTCCAGATAGGTGTGTGCCCAGTCAGCGTGTTTGAACGTTAATTGACAGACAGTCCAGATAGCTAACATGTGTGCCCAGTCAGCGTGTTTGAACCTTAATTGATAATCAGTCCAGATAGCTAAGGTGTGTGTCCAGTCAGCGTGCTTGAACCTTAATTGATAAACAGTCCAGATAGCTAAGGTGTGTGTCCAGTCAGCGTGCTTGAACCTTAAATGAGAAACAGTCCAGATAGGTAAGATGTGTGTCCAGTCAGCGTGCTTGAACCTTAATTGAGAATCAGTCCAGATAGCTAAGGTGTGTGCCCAGTCAGCGTGTTTGAACTTTAAATGAGAAACAGTCCAGATAGGTAAGATGTGTGCCCAGTCAGCGTGCTTGAACCTTAGTTGACAGACAATCCAGATAGCTAAGGTGTGTGTCCAGTCAGGGTGTTTGAACCTTAATTGACAAACAATCCAGATAGCTAAGGTGTGTGTCCAGTCAGCTATATGTGTTGTATGCGTTTCATGTTGTTTGTATGTGTGTGAAAGTGCTTAGCTCGGTTAAGGGCTAGCTAAGGGGGGGGGGGGGGGGGGGGCTTACCTGGCAGTAATCCGCTCCTGCTCCCAGAATTTTGCCTTCCTATAAATAGTTCTATAATACAAGTGTGCTCTTTCTTAATATTTTGTTTATTTTTAAACTGGTTTTAATCATTATTTTATATTATTAATATAAAAAAACAAACAATATTAACTCAAAAGGGCAGGCGTCTGGTCTGTGCCTCTTGTAGTAGCCTGGTTAATATTACCTGGTTTACTGCTCTAAGTTTTATAGATTAAAGTGTGACAGCGTCTTTTGTGAATGACTTAATCTTGAATGTTCTAGGGGTCAACGGCGGGGTCACCTCTGTTTCGGCGTGGATCGTCTGGGTGCGTTTCTCTCCTCCAGGCGGTGATTGGACACGTAAAACGTTCCTGTACAACTCTTTTATCTTGCCTCCTCTACTAAATTTACCAACGTTGGATTCTTTCAGTGTCACACTCCTAATGACACAAACGTTGTAATTTCTATATAATTATTTATTAATACCTACATCAGACAGTGCCAGGATTGGACCGAGCTTCGGTTGGATACGACCGGGGTGTGGATCATGGGACGTCGGAAGTTAACAGCTTCTTTGGGGCCATAGGGCGTAGGCGGTTTTGGCCTTAGGTTTAGTGAATGATTGAACACCCCCCCCCCCCTCCCCCCGGCACCCGTCTGGTCACACCAAGGTCCCGGTTATGATTGGCATCTCTCCTTAACCTATCCAACCGAAACTTTCCTGTGGGGCCTGAGCCAACCTATCCGCCTAACCTCCTTGGGCCTACATTTAATTGAATCAGCTTTTAATATAGTTTTTAAATAATTAATTTAGACTAGCCCATTAAACTTTGCGCCATTATTTAAAATGTCGCATTACAGTATAAGTAGATATAGTATTTATAGGCGCAGTCAAAAATTGAAACTCCCCCTACCCCATTTAATTTTTTGGACTTAATAAAAATGTCTAAATTATTTTTATTAAGTAATTCCTGTCCCGAGTCAGGCCCTCGATCTTATTGGAGGTCGAACTCGGGACGGGCGTGTTCGAAATCCTAGTGGTGTATGAGCACGTTAAACTAGTTACCTACCTATCTACACGTGATATCGGAGGTCGGAATCGGGACGGGTGTTTTCGAAACCCTAGTGGTATATGAGCACGTTAAACTAGTTACCTACCAACCTAAACGTGATATCTGAGGTCGGACTCGGGATGGGCGTGTTCGAAACCCTAGTGGTGTATGAGCACGATAAACTAGTTACCTACCTAAACGTGATATCTGAGGTCGGACTCGGGATGGGCGTGTTCGAAACCCTAGTGGTGTATGAGCACGTTAAACTAGTTACCTACCTATCACACAGCGTGCTTGAACCTTAACTGACAGACAGTCCATTTATATGTGTGTGCAGTCAGCGTGTTTGAACGTTAATTGACATACAGTCCAGGTATATGTGTGTCCAGTCAGCGTGCTCGAACGTGAATTGGCAGACAGTCCAGATAGATGTGTGTCCAGTCAGCGTGCTTGAACCTTAACTGACAGACATTCCAGATAGATGTGTCTCCAGTCAGCATGCTCGAACCTTAATTGATGGACAGTCCAGATAGACGTGTGTCCAGTCAGCATGCTCGAACCTTAATTGACAGACATTCCAGATAGATGTGTCTCCAGTCAGCATGCTCGAACCTTAATTGATAGACAGTCCAGATAGACGTGTGTCCAGTCAGCATGTTCGAACCTTAATTGACAGACAGTCCAGATAGATGTGTGTCCAGTCAGCGTGCTTGAACCTTAATTGACAGACAGTCTTGTCCATTGTTCTGAGTTGACCTTTGACCCCACTTGAAATACACCATATCACTCACGATAGGCTAACCAGCAGAACAGATACGGGTTTTCTGCTTCGTCATACATAAAATGCAGTTATTGTCGTAACCAAATTGTTGTAGATGTTGTAGAACAGATACAAGTTTTCTGCTTCGTCATATTATATAAAATGCAGCTATCGTCGGAAACAAATTGTTGTAGATGTTGTAGAACAGATACGGGTTTTCAAAAAATTAGTGTTCCTAATAAAATCATTATTTAAATATCTTAAGTGTCACGTGAACCTCTACCACCACTATCCATTGTCTTTCAAGTCTTATTGGCATAGTACCTGGATGTTTTGATCCACCACTTATATAACACTACTCCTATTTTAAAATGTTAACATTATCAGCAATGGCAACTGATTAGGTCAAACAGAACCTTCACACGACATGGCACATGATACGATTGACGTGAATTACTATCTTCTATTTGCTATCACTACTTCTATTAACTTACTTTCGTTCTTATATCCAATTAAGGTTCAAACACGATGTTATGGGCACACACCTCAGCTATCTGAGCTGTCTGTCCAGGACAATGGGTTAGTGGTTAGTTGTTAGTGGTTAGTGGGAGAAAAGAGTGTGTAGTGGTCTTACACCTAACCATTGAGTCTTTAAAACTTGCTCTAGGATGGAGCCGGTACCGGGCTGCGAGCCATGTACCTACCAGCCGTATATCCGGTGGGTTAACCAAAGTACCGCCTAGGCCGGTGTTCTATTCGGTGACGACGTGTATATTTATAGCCGTTATCTGTTTCTCTCTCACCTGAAATAAAATTATCATTAACTGTCAATGTAAACGTGACCTACCGTGTCACGAGGAGTGTGTAGATAAACGGGTTTTACAATGGTGGTGTACTCTTTGGCCTAGTTCATTGAGATAAATAAAACCTCGAGAGCAAACGCCGATTTTTATCCTGACAAGGCAATCTGCCTTGAGCAAAAAGGTGGCCAGTTCAGGGCGTAGGCTGGGGAGGGGGTCGGAAACACACCACCCCTCCCCCCGCTGAAGCAAATGTCCGGCTTGAGAACTAAAACATACAGGTTTATGCATATAGAGTTTCTGGTGGTACAAAATAAAAATGGAAAAAGGGTCCACTTGGTTCATATTCGACCCCCCCCCCCCCCCCCAGGTTCAGATCACGCTACGCCCCTGTGTTTGCTTGAAACGAAATTGCTGTCAAAATAACGATAAGGTTTGTTTTGTTTAACGACAACACAAAAGCACATTGATTTATTATTATTCATCTATCGGATGTTAAACATTTGACATATAGTCCTAGAGAGGAAACCAGCTATATATTTCCATTAGTAGCAAGGGATCTTTTATATGCACTATCCCACATTCAAGATAGAACATACAACGGTTTTAACGGGGTATAAGGGACCATCCTGGTTGAAGTAAAAACAAAATCGCGACATTGATTTACAAAATCGCCACATACCGAATTTTGTAGCCTCATTAAAAAAGGAATCGTTTCCTGGAGGTTAAAATGCACCAAATCAAATACCATTGCCGTTAATGTTAACGTAACATTTCAAGCATATTCGTTTGAAAACGATTACTTTTTTAAGATATCGATTAGTAATGTGTTGTTGTTGTTGTTTTTTATATAAAATGTGTGGTTCTAGGAACGGGTCTAGAAAAAGTAGGTAGAGTAGGTCGAATGAAAACTACTACTTTTTAATACATGTATATTAATTACTAATGTTTATATACATTATATAATATATTGTTCCAGGACCGGGTCTATAAAAATTAGGTAGGGTAGGTCGGAATGTTTTTCGAATCCTGTTTTAGGCCTAGAACAAAACATAGCATGTCATAGTTTTATATCACATCACATACATAGCACATTAATCTGAGACCAATAATACGGTATTGTTGTAGCAGGTGGGACCTCCAGCAGCAACTTGTGCTGCTCTGCCCCTACCGCACCGCCACCCAACCCTTCTGACGATTTATATTATTAGCTGGGATATCATGTTAAATATCACACAAAATATTGTAGATATAGAAGATTTACTAGAGTAATATTGAGTCAAAATAAGTTATCTTTTGTTTGCAAGAGCCCGAGAACCGACATTTAGGTTGATCTCCCTCCATTGTTACTTCGCTTTGTGCTCAGGCCCGTGTGGACTTGGGGGCAAGGCTGCCCCCCCCCCCCTCCCCCGCCCGCATTCAATTTGAGGAAGACAATGTACGGTTTATTTGCCCTACTCTATATACGTAAACATAAAAAATATGCCTCCTGGCTCCACTCCCACTAGTGACTGTTTATCCGTCACTAGAGATTGCACACACACACACACACACACACACACAGAGAGAGACATACACACACACACACGCACAAACACGCACATACGCACACACACACAGACATATATACACACACACACACGTGTGCGGACGCCTACATACAAACATACATACACACACGTACACACACGCACACACACGCACGCACACACTTGTCAAATAGTTTGTAATTTTGAAATATAGTCTTAGAGAGGAAACCCACTACGTTTCTATTCATTCGTTCGTTTATCCATGTGTACTTATTTTCGTGCTTATATCCATTTAAGGTCCAACCACGCTGTCTTGGGCACACACCTGAGCTATCTGGCCTGTCTGCACAGGACAGTCGGTTAGTGTTTACTGGTTACCAAGAGAGAAGTCTGTGTAGTAATCTTACACCTATCCATTAAAAGAAAAAACTCCTTTTGGGTGGGAGCCGGTCCCGGAATACGAACTCAGTACCTACCAGCCTTAAGCCCGATGACTTAATCACTACAACACCGAGGTCTGTATCATTTAACTTCTAATAGTAGCAAGGCATCTTTTATTTGGACTATCTCACACAGGATAGCACATACCATAGACTTGGTGCACTGGCTGGAACGAGAAATAGCTCATTGAGCTCACCGACGAGGTGTAAATACAAGGCGTGGTAACATAATGTATCACCATACACACTTTAAAACATTGCCAATATACAGAGAGAAAACTCCTATTTCATTTAATTACAACTGCTTTTCGTGCGTATATTCACTTAAGGTTCAAGCACGCTGTCCTGAGTACACATCAGTGATCTCAGTTGACTATACTCTTTGTTAATGGTTAATTTGTAGTGGCTAGTGAGAGTATGTACAAGAAAGATAACACTATTGAGTGTATATAGAGACTAGTTTATTTTAGCTGTCTAGACAGACATATTCAGAATATATACAACGTGTAATACATGGTAACATCATATATGATGTCACATACTTTATAAACATTACACCTCAGACCTTTAATATATACACAGTGTAATACACAGTAACATCATATATGATGACACATATTTTATAAATATTACACGAGAGACCCCTAATATATACAAGGTGTAAACACGGTAACATCGTATATGATGACACACAATTTATAAACATTACACGTGAGACACTTAATATATACACGGTGTAACACACAGTAACATCATACATGATGACACATACTTTATAAACATTACACGTGAGACCCTTAATATATACACAGTGTAACACATGGTATATTCATATATGATGACACATACTTTATAAACATTACACGAGAGACCCCTAATATATACAAGGTGTACACACGGTAACATCGTATATGATGACACACACTTTATAACATTACACGTGAGACCCTTAATATATACACGGTGTAACACATGGTAACATCATATATGATGACACACACTTTATAAACATTACACGTGAGACCCTTAATATATACACGGTGTAACACATGGTAACATCATATATGATGACACACACTTTATAAACATTACATGTGAGACCCTTAATATATACACGGTGTAACACATGGTCACATCATATATGATGACACACACTTTATAAACATTACACGTGAGACCCTTAATATATACACGGTGTAACACACAGTAACATCATACATGATGACACATACTTTATAAACATTATACGTGAGACACTTAATATATACACGGCGTAACACATGGTAACATCATATATGATGACACATACTTTATAAACATTACACGTGAGACAATTAATATATGCACGGTGTAACAAATGGTAACATCATATATGATGGCACACACTTTATACACATTACCTGTGATAACCTTAATATATACACGGTGTAACACATGGTAACATTATATATGATGACAGATTTTTTTCTGTGTTTTGTTTTTTTTTTTCTTTTTTCTTAGATGACGAGATGAATGATGAAGCCGTAGTATTTCCATTTCGGTATGGGACTACTTGACAGGTCCGTGCTCCACGCTTGCTGTCAGTTGAGCTGTCTTGGTATCACCCGAGCCCGGGGTACACGGAACCTGCAGTGCATGCCGGATAATCATCCCCCATGTGTGGTTATACACTCGGGAGACACACCCATAATCGCACCCGTGAAGTGGGTGAAACTCGGTGTATGTGGCCTTATACCTCCCCATTGAGCCTAGCAGTGCACTCACTTTGGGTTGGAGCCGGTACTGGCATGAAAAATCCCCCATTGCCTCAGGTGGGATTCGAACCCAGTACCTACCAGCTAAATGTCCGATGACATACCAGTACTCCACCGATAACACACACTTTATAAACATTACACGTGAGACCCTTAATATATACACGGTGTAACACATGGTAACATCATATATGATGACACATACTTTATAAACATTACACGTGAGACCCTTAATATATACACGGTGTAACACATGGTAACATCATATATGATGATACATATTTTATTAACATTACTCGTGAGACCCTTATATCATACGTCTTACAACGAAAGTCCCGAACGACTTTATCATCTCCTCCAGGGTGGGGGTGGGAGCTAAGAGAGCGGAGACTGACGTTTGACTTCATCTCTAATCACACACGGAATACGTTTTCGGTCTTTAGGTATCTTTTTAAAAGATCTGTGAGACTAATGGACCGTAAGGGTGTCTAAAAGCAACGAGTGCTGTATGCCAGGCTCTCAGTGTTTACATTCAAACACCAAACCTAGCTTCAAAATACATTTTGAAATATAACAGATATACGGCGTGTGTGCTTGCAGTTGACTTATAATCTCAACGAATAGATGCTTAATGGCTCCCATTTTTTAAGTGTGGTAGGATTGTTTTTGCCTGAATTAAACAAAAATGTCTGAATCTGGATAGCAACATTGATTTATATAAGCATTACTACCAAACAGCTATATAGGGATGCAAACGAATCACTACGCATTGTTCCATGGATTACAACTTCTTTTGAGGTAGAATGATAAAATACATGGTAGAATTGTATCACGTTACCAGAGGGCAATTCCATTGTGATGGACGTACGCAGTGAATGACTAAAATATTAAATAACCAAGAAGTAAATAAAAATCAGAAAACCTAATCAGGTCATGAAAGGAAGGCCTGTACACCGCCAAACATGACCAAAGTGTGAGACATGTTATTTATAGTAGTTCATGCATACCTGCTTAATTAAATGAAATTATAAACATAATAAGAATATTGCTGTTACTTCACAAATGAAAGTTGAATGGTTTATAAAGAAAAATTTCACGACATTGGAAATTCTGCACATTAATAATTTTCTCTGTTAACATTATTGGCTTTTTGTTGTTGTTGTCAATGTTGATGCTGTTTGCTTGTTTGTTTGTTGTTGTTGTTGTTGTTTGTTTTTTGTTGGGGTTTTTACTGGGTTTGTTGGTCAATATACAAACAGGGGGGGGGGGGGGGGGGGGGGGGGGGGGCGGACGAGTATATTTCTTTATGAATTATTTCATAGTGGACCATTGTTAATATTTAACCGACACGACCTGTCACATCACTCGATCCACGTCCATGCGAAACATCATTTTCATTGTAACTGTTAATTTTTAAAAAAGGGGGAAAATACACCCACATGAAAATGTTCCATAGAAATATTCAGTCAGTCAAGATCTTACATAATCAACAAAAATACATTAAAAATACGTCAAACACTGAATTTGCACGTGTGTGAATTCACGAAGCGCACATACCAAATAAACAAAGTAATGTACGACCCTATGTTTAGGCTGGTGTTCGCAAAATCGGCAAATGTGAAATAAAGTTGATTTTGGCGAATATATTTTAGTAAACCACCAGAAAGATAATTCGAGAAATAAATCAATACATTTCTTTAAGGAGACTTAAATTTGTCACATTTTGCTTGGTTAACTTAAACCACAATTTCTGACCAAATTCATCAAATTGATAGTAATATTTTGAGTAGATATTACTGGGACATACCCTAGTTTTTAAACACGGACACATATTTTTGACTATTATAACAATTTTTGATAACTTAAATCATACTTTACTTAGATTTTATTGTTTAAATTATCAATTTCCGTACATTCGAAGTGTTTTTGGTCATCCTGGTGTTTTTAATATCACAAAATATTAGAAGGTATTTCACCATTTCAAAGTCACAGACTCATGTTTCACTCAATTATAACTTTATCCAAATGTGTTACATGTTTGTAGATTAACTAAACTTAATGTTATTTTTTACGGGTTGAAACTAGGGTATGTTCCTTTAAATGTAAATAACCTAATGAAAAAACAAACACAGTTGGTCAATCAGATTACATCGACAAATGATGTTATGCCCCAGAACAATCTCAACCTAAAATATAATGATCATATTTTATGATACACTGGCAGAACACCAAACACAGTACCACTTCTCGGTGATTCTGGGAAAGTTACATTTTCTTCTTTTCTTTCAGCCAGGTTGTATTTTCTAATTTTACAGTTAGAGTCCACACCACTGAAGGACAATAGACTTCCGTTGTGCCATAATATGCCAAAACGATATCCAAACGATTCCCATTTTGCTGTTGACCTGGCTTGGATCTCAATTTCGTCACCACTGTCAATGACCTGAACATGCATCACATTTCCATCATAGTCCAGTAGATATAAATCCGGTAAGTGGATAGAACCTCTGAGAACCACTGATCTGTATGGTAAATGGAAGCTAAGGTCAGAGACACAACGAGTTTCTGTATTGAAACACTGGATAACATCTAATCCACTGTCTCCACTCCCTCCGCCCATCACCAGAATGTTTTGTCCAACTGTAGCAGCGAATCCAAGCTCTCTTTTTATTTTCAAATCTCCAACAATCTGCCATCGTGTGTCACTCTCGCTCATCTCTTCAATCATGTTGCTGTTCTCGCCACCAATTGTATACACTTTAGAATTAGCTGTGGCCATGCAGTGATAATAACGTTGTTCTTCGAGATGTGGGCCAGTTTCCCATTCTCTCATACAGACGTCGTAAATGAGTGTACATTTTCTTCTAGTCTTACCACCAGTGATGTAGATCTTGTTACCTAGGCTTGCTGCTGAATACCTCCATCCAGGATCTACTGGAGCAGCTGGAACGTCTTCCCATGTCTCTTCTGATGTAAAACAAGACAGAAGTGACGATTTATTGTAGTGCAACACAAAAAGATTTCCACGTCTATAACGAAATCTGCTCTTAGAACCTGTTATCAGATCTTGTAACTGTGTTGCATCCGTAATCATTTGCTGAACCGAACTATTTTCTAGAATGAATTTTGAAAATACCACATTCTTAACGAGGAGTTTTAAATCAATAAGTTCGATCCTGATCTTTTCAAAGATATGTTGTACATCACCTGTGTCCGGGTTATTTGTTTCAAGCCACTTCATGACACCTTTCATAATTACGTCTTCTGTACATTTCACGTCATCCTTAGACAATATTTCTAAGAGTTCTGTCTTTGACAAATGAACAATGTTTTCTGTTTCAACAAAGTCGGTCAAGTTTTCTGTCAGATAAGAGACTGCTCTGTTGGACAAATCAGGAACATTGTAGTGGTTCATAAGTCTCCACCAGTGTAGACAGTTATCAGTCTTGAGCACGAGACCTTCCTTAAGGTAACGATGACACAGATCTTTGACGTCATCAAGCTGCATCATCTCGCTTGCATCTAAAATCGGGATGCAGTTGTCTTCGTTTACAAGATCCACTGAACACAAAGACATCTTCAGAATATCCCGGAACACTGACACCGAGACAGTAGGCAGATTTAAGACGCCCGTCCGACTCTCTGTCATGTCTGATGTTAACATTGCCCTGAAGTAAGATGACATCGCGGCCAGGACCAAGCGGTTTGCACTCGTTGTTCCATTCTCACAGACAATGTCAAGGTCATTGAACGTACCTTTGACCATCTCTTCGTGGATGCTGTGGAGAATTTTGTTTTTAGTACGATCCATTATTTGAGAACTTATGATCTGAAACAGATCAAATATTATAGTAATGTACCTAATTTTACTGACACAATTTGAATTCATTTCGACGACAGATGTATCGTACTAAAATGATACATGTGCGGGTCCTATACTGAACATATAGCATACGACATTACACTCTTAAATCATTTCAGTTAATTTCCCGTGATATATTATGAACAACGTTCTGTCATACACAGTATAAACTAGTTTTATTCTACAATATGACTTAGGGGCAATTCCCGAATGTTGTAAAAACAAGGTACATTATTTCACGTCTGTCGGTTACTTAAAGTATTATTTTGATTTGTTCCTAAAAGTACTTCATTTAACCATCTACATAACCACCATACCCCACATATTATTAATGTTTTGTAACAATAACTGAATTATGACGGTGATCCGTCAATCAGAAGAAACAATAACTGCGTGTAGAGAATTATCTTTTGACGTATTAATTAATTTGAATCACGTGACAGGCTTATCCCGAATAACCACATAGTCAAAACGATTTGCAAATTTGGTGTAAAGAGAACGTCCTATGCGAAGTTGGGTAAACCGAAACAAAAACAATGAAGACAAGTTGGTAAAAAAAAAAAAACAAAAAAACGTGTACTAACTGATAATAAGCGTATACATGTGTCTGTTTAGTAACAGCGAAATCACGACTAGCTAGGCCTTTATATGTATAGGAAAATATAACGTTAGCAAATCCTCAAATTCGTGAAGAAAAAAACCCAGAAATATTCTGGAAAAATCAGCTGGCCTGAAACAATTTCACTATGTATTTTCATCATTCTACCCACAATATTAGTTGAAATTAGCTAGGCGTCTACATGATATTGTATAGATAAATATATCGTTAGCAAACCTCAAATTCGGGCAAAAACAATAGAAATATTTGGGCAAAATCAGCTGGCCTGAAACAATTTCACCATGTATGTGCATCATTCTACAATATTAGTTGTAATCCTGATTAGGTCCGTAGTGATTCGTTTGCAATCCTGTATACTAGTAATGACAATATGAATAAATGAGCTACTCTTTTCTGTATGTGTGTGTGTGTGTGTGTGTGTGTGTGTGTGTGTGTGTGTGTGTGTACGTTTTCCATATGAATAGCGTAATATTGCCCCTGTGGTACTCCCCAAAAACAAATATTTTAGGGTAGGGTCAGGAAAAGGGTGGTAATACTCAAAAGCTAACACTATTCCAATGCTGTCACCTATTTTCCAACCCTAGATATGCATACCTTCCTAAGCATTACTATGAGCCTTATTCCCCACAATGATACCGAGAAACCCTATTGGCTCGTGAACTAGTTCTAGACTGTGGCATGAGATGTTTCTATGTGTGGGTTTAAGTAGCGCTTGCACGAAAATATATATTTAATAAAAATAAAAATTAATCGGTGGTTGAGGGTCGATCCATAAAACCACCCCTCTGTACGCGACCCTGTTGTATGCAGCTCATGTTTCAGATTTTTAAATAACTACTGCGCGATACCATTACGACTACTGGGAAATCAATACGTGTACTGTACCCCGTAGTCTGACCTCAACAATTATTTATATGAACTGGTAGTTTTTATATAAAACCAAGGAGGAGCGATCCATAAAACCACCCCTCTGTACACGAACCTGTTGTATGCACCTCATGTTTCAGATTTTAAAATAACTACTGCGCGATACCATTACGACTACTGGGAAATCAATACGTGTACTGTACCCCGTGGTCCGACCTCCACAATTATTTATATGAACTGGTAGTTTTTATATAAAACCAAGGAGGAGCGATCCATAAAACCACCCCTCTGTACACGAGTCAGTTGTATGCAGCTCATGTTTCAGATTTTAAAATAACTACTGTGCGATACCATTACGACTACTGAAAATCAATACGTGTACTGTACCCCGTAGTCTGACCTCAACAATTATGTATATGAACTGGTAGTTTTTATATAAGACCAAGGAGGAGCGATCCATAAAAGCACTCCTCTGTATACGAGCCTGTTGTATGCAGCTCATGTTTCAGATTTTAAAATAACTACTGTGCGATACCATTACGACTACTGGGAAATCAATACGTGTACTGTACCCCGTAGTCTGACCTCAACGATTACTTATATGAACTGGTAGTTTTTATATAAAACCAAGGAGGAGCGATCCATAAAAGCACCTTTCTGTTCACAAGTCTGTTGTATGCAGCTCACGTTTCAGATTTTAAAATAACTACTGTGCGCTATCATTACGACTATTGGAAAATAAATACGTGTACTGTACCCCGTGTGGCCTGACCTCCACAGTTATTTGACATGAACTGGTACTATATATAAAATCAACGAATTAATCGCTAGCAGAACGAAGCGACAGAACACAAGAAACAGACTGGACAACTGATGACATGATTAGTTTGAAAAAAAGTGAACATACCTTCGAATTCGTCCTGCGTCAAAATGTCCGACCTACGTGTGAATTACTTCCTTGTAGTTTTATATGACGTGTCTTTTTCCAGTAAGAGTAAGTGTCAGCTTCAACTGCGGTCTAAGCGAGACAACTCCAGTTTAGCTGTAAACTAACTCGAGTTATTTGCCGTCAAAGAGCAAGATGTACATTTTAAGTTATAGGAAGAAAATGGTCTATTTAACAACACACTCAAAACATTCATTTAATTTACTGTTATATGGCTGTCACGGAGATTCTATAATACCCGTAACTTAATAAAACACGATTATCAAAATATCTCTCCTAACTGTATATCTATTAGATCTCTCAGTAATAGGCGGTTAAACCCTAGTATGGCTCGTCTAGGTATGATCAGAGATACGATCTTATATAAAGTATATATTATTATAGCACGTTTAGCTCACTAGAAACACAACTAAACACAATACACTTTGGAATCTGTATTAACCTACGCTGACAAATGTACAGCCGTAGTAGTTAATTAA
The DNA here is from genome assembly GCF_016097555.1 of Gigantopelta aegis. Classification (NCBI taxonomy): domain Eukaryota; kingdom Metazoa; phylum Mollusca; class Gastropoda; order Neomphalida; family Peltospiridae; genus Gigantopelta; species Gigantopelta aegis. The sequence continues at coordinate 30,340,226 of NC_054710.1, forward strand.
TAACAACAATAATAAAAACCCAGAACTGATCACTTAATTAGTTAATCTCTAGGTGTCTAGTTACACAATATGCGAATCACTTCACCGTGACACAACACCCACACGTGTGATAATTGAGAAACGCTTCCAGGAGAAGTTAATTAATAAAGGAATTACAACACCATTCCTAACTGGTTAATTTTTAATTAACCCTTACTACTCGTTCAGTAACGTGTGATAATTTAGAAACGCTTCCAGGGGAACTTAATTAATAAAGGAATTACAGCTCTATTCCTAACTGGTTAATTTTTTATTAACCCTTAACTACTCATTCAGTAACCTTGTAACACAAAATTAATACTGGTACCTATCACAATAAAGACAATAACCTACAGTTTACCTAGGTCTTCTAGGATGACTGGCTAAGCTTTATATTACCAAATACTCATATAATGTTAGAACAAAAAGTCTACGATTTACTTCGTCAGATGACCGAAGACACTGTCTAAAGAATATTGGTATAATACAGTATTAAAATATTTAAAGTCACATCAATCACATCAAGGTTATACACAGAGCAGAAATAAAATATTTACCAGTCCAAACGGACAACGTTCCCGGGAAGCCTTCCTTTTCTGGTTCTCCCTGATACCTCTAAAACACTAGCTATTTATTATAAATCAGAATATTGCCTGGGGGTACAAGGCGGTACCTCCCCCTATCATCTGCTATTTCCACCGCGACCAAACGGTATTATTTCTCTCTGATCGTCAGACTTACTGACGCCAACGTCGCCAAATCACGGTTGTAAAAACCGCACTCGCAGAGGTATTACGTAACTACTCACCACATGGCCTCCACAGCTGGACTAAGTGCATATTGGAATGCCCGATCGCGCGAAGTATTACGTAACAAGTTGCCCACCTGGACTACGTGCAATGAACTGCACACGGCCCTCTAACACCATTAAAATCGCCACAGGCGAAACAAATTTAAGCGCATGTTCCGTCACACACCCCCACCTCAAAAAGGATATTTCCTCTACTCTAGGAATAGGGAAATATACTACATTAAAACAGAAAGGTGCGTTAACCGACGCATACGGGCATTTATAACACATGTAATAATAAGGTGACTACCAGTAATCACACTGAGTCTCTGAGTCCCTGGTATACAAATAAAATATATAAAAACAAAACAGAAATCAAGAATGTCAACACATTATCATAACGTTCAACTTCGGGACAGGGCATCAGCGATTACATTGGATGTGCCCTTGATATGTCCAATGGTAATTGGGTATTCTTGCAGAAGAAGACTCCATCTCAAAACTCTCTGGTTGGAGGCTTTCATTAGGGTGGTCTAGTCCGTCTTCGTCTTCTTGGAACAGCACAGCTCCAGCACCCACGTCACTGGCACCCACAGCTAGCTTGAACGGCATTCGGTAGTCTGGTGCTGCCATCACGGGAGACGAGTAGCGCCTCTGCTTGAGACGGTTGAATGACTTCTCGCATTCACCTGACCACTGGGACGTCGTTTCTTTCTTTTTCAGTGTCGCACGTTTTCCAGGTTTTCTCCGATAGGCATGCTGTCGAATCGGTGTAGCGTTGGGTTCCAAGCGCACATCCTGGCTTAAGGTATTGGTAACCGTTGGAAGGTTCTGACAAATGGAAACATTGTCTTGTTTCAACGTAGTCAACTTTGCTCGCTGGGGGTTCAAGTCTTCTAGAATCTGGCCGTTGGCCAACTTGACCTCTGCAGTCTTGACGTCATCACAGGAAATTGAGTGTCTCTCAATTTGGACCGGTCTCTCTGGAACTATCGGCAGTCTGTCAAAATAACCTTTTAGCAAATTGATGTGACAATACCTACTTTTCCTAACCCTATCAGGAGTGTTTATCACATACCCTGTCTCATTAACCCGTTTGTGCACAACATAGGGCCCGAAATACCTGTTCTGCACAGAACCCCGTTTAATGGGAAGGTAAAGCAGCACCTTATCCCCTGGTTTAAATTCCCGACTCTTAGCCTTCCTATCAAACACTGATTTTATTTTGCTCTGAGCATGGCTCAGTTGCTTCCTAGCTAGTTCGGTCGCCGGCAACCTCACATCTCTAGCTCTCTTATTTATTAATACTCCCTTGTCCACAGTTAACAAGGTAGTGCGAGCTGCCAACAAATTTGGATGAGCCCCCTGCTCTAGAATTAACTCTTGTCTATTACAAGGTAAATCCCCTCTATCAAAGACAACTGGTTCAATTCCCCTCTGCGGGAGATCAACAGGTTCCACCACATTTAATTTGTCAGTAGACTTATCTACCATTTTACTGATAACCTCATCCACTCCAATTTCATGGCTCACACACGTATCAGACAAATCACAAATATCCTCTAGGTCCCGTGCTAACCTACTGGCCATAGCCCTAGTCTTTACACACGCAGGATAACTAATCTCATCAACCTCACACTCTTTTATGTTATGGGTAAAGGGCTGTCTTTCATTAACAATTGGTCACGTTTCGGCTGACAACACTGACTAGTCAAATCATTACCCAACAAAACTCCTATGTTTTCAACAGGCAAGTCCTTCACAACACCCATAACGACTGGTCCCGTCACAAACTTCGAACACAAGAAAACCTTTTGTAACCGGACAACCATTTTTTCTCCAGTAACTGAGCTTAAAGCCAAACGTCGTCCTGTATCGGAATTTTCAATACCAGCTAAACACTTTTGCGTTATCAGACTCTGACTACACCCGGTATCTCTATTGATTGATATTGCCTTAGGACAAACCATACCAGTGGACACATACGGGTTTACTTTCTCTGCCATGGGACTAACCATTAACTCTCTTGCTAACGGAGCTGACCTCACTAAACCGACCACTTGCGCATTATCGCGTTTCCTTTTAAAACAGTCCCCGATAAGATGGTTATCCTTTTTACAGTAACTGCAATGTGGACGAAAAGTTCGTGCATTGGCTGATAATGCAGGTCTATCCTTACTTTGCCTACCAGGTGCATTCCTTGCCTGACTAGCTGACCAACTAGATGACTCTCCCCGATAGTTACTTTCCCGGGAAAAACCTGGCTGAAATTTCTTCTTATCACCCTGTTGTAAAGAGGTACCCGGTACTGCCTGAGCTTTGTGTATTAACACGTAATCATCTGCCACTATGCCTGCCTCCTCTATCTTTTTGACATCACGATCCTCTAAATGAATACGTAAGCTAACTGGTAATCCATTTTTAATGTCCTGTAAGATCAACAACTCCCGTAACTCGGTATATGACTCTACCTGATGAGAAACAACCCATTTGTCAAACATCCCTGCCTTCTTAGCCACAAGCTCACTATAAGACTGACCCTGCGTTTTTCTCAACTCGCTATACCGTAAACGATAATCCTCAGGACGTAATTCATATGCCCTCAACACTGCCGCCTTAACTAGGTCGTACTGACTTGCTCGCTCATCACTCATTGAATTATAAGCTACAGTAGCCTTCCCCTTAAACTTAGACACGGCTAACAATGTCCACTTAGACTGCGGCCAATTTAGCTGCTTAGCAGCCCGTTCAAAAAGTTGGAAAAACATATCTACCTCCTGGTCATCAAATACAGGCACTGATCTATAAGCCTCCGACATGTTAAACCCATTTCCGGCTTCTCGTCTGACTTCTTCAGTATTCAACTTTAACTCATGTTCCACTTTTAATTTTTCTAACTGGAATTCTCTATCCCTATGTCTATCTTCTCTATCCCTCTCTCCCTCTCTCTCTCTCTCTCTCTCTCTCTCTCTCTCTCTCTCTCTCTCTCTCTCTCTCTCTCTCTCTCTCTCTCTCTCTCTCTCTCTCTCTCTCTCTCTCTCTCTCTCTCTCTCTCTCTCTCTCTCTCTCTCTCTCTCTCTCTCTCTCTCTCTCTCTCTCTCTCTCTCTCTCTCTCTCTCTCTCTCTCTCTCTCTCTCTCTCTCTCTCTCTCTATCTCTCTCTCTCTATCTTCTCTATCCCTATCTCTATCTTCTCTCTCCCTATCACTATCTTCTCTCTCCCTCTCTTCTCTTTCTCTCTCCCTCTCTCTCTATCTAATGCACGTTCTTCTCTTTCTCTCTCTTTCTCTTCTCTTTCGTACTCAAGCTTTTATAAAGCTAATTGTTGTTCCACACTTAACTCATTTATCTCTATCTCTGGAACAATCTCACTGTCTTCCATAACAGGCCTATCACCAAAAACTTCCTTTAGCTGATGTTAAATCAATTTCTCGCTCACCCGCGATTTCAACTAACTCGGCCTTACGTGCTCGCTTAATCTCCACTACACTGAGCGTAGGCTTATCCAGCAAATTCTTATCCATGTTTAGATATGACGCACTTATTATTAATTTATTTTCTAGTGAACAACGTTACTACTTCTAGTAAATTTGTAAAAATAATTTATAAAGCCCCCATTTACAAACAATACTTTTTTTTAAATATGCGTGTCCCGTTTCAGATCCGGGACGAGCGCCCCAATTTTCTACTCCTGTCACGGGGATTCTATAATACCCGTAACTGAATAAAACACAATTATCAAAATATCTCTCCTAACTGTATATCTATTAGATCTCTCTGTAACAGGCGGTTAAACCCTAGTATGGCTCGTCTAGGCATGATCAGAGATACGATCTTAAATAAAGTATATATTATTATAGCACGTTTAGCTCACTAGAAACACAACAAAACACAATACACTTTGGAATCTGTATTAACCTACGCTGACAAATGTACAGCCGTAGTAGTTAATTAATAACAACAATAATAAAAACCCAGAACTGATCACTTAATTAGTTAATCTCTAGGTGTCTAGTTACACAATATGCGAATCACTTCACCGTGACACAACACCCACACGTGTGATAATTGAGAAACGCTTCCAGGAGAAGTTAATTAATAAAGGAATTACAACACCATTCCTAACTGGTTAATTTTTAATTAACCCTTACTACTCGTTCAGTAACGTGTGATAATTTAGAAACGCTTCCAGGGGAACTTAATTAATAAAGGAATTACAGCTCTATTCCTAACTGGTTAATTTTTTATTAACCCTTAACTACTCATTCAGTAACCTTGTAACACAAAATTAATACTGGTACCTATCACAATAAAGACAATAACCTACAGTTTACCTAGGTCTTCTAGGATGACTGGCTAAGCTTTATATTACCAAATACTCATATAATGTTAGAACAAAAAGTCTACGATTTACTTCGTCAGATGACCGAAGACACTGTCTAAAGAATATTGGTATAATACAGTATTAAAATATTTAAAGTCACATCAATCACATCAAGGTTATACACAGAGCAGAAATAAAATATTTACCAGTCCAAACGGACAACGTTCCCGGGAAGCCTTCCTTTTCTGGTTCTCCCTGATACCTCTAAAACACTAGCTATTTATTATAAATCAGAATATTGCCTGGGGGTACAAGGCAGTACCTCCCCCTATCATCTGATATTTCCACCGCGACCAAGCGGTATTATTTCTCTCTGATCGTCAGACTTACTGACGCCAACGTCGCCAAATCACGGTTGTAAAAACCGCACTCGCAGAGGTATTACATAACTACTCGCCACATGGCCTCCACAGCTGGACTAAGTGCATATTGGAATGCCCGATCGCGCGAAGTATTACGTAACAAGTTGCCCACCTGGGCTACGTGCAATGAACTGCACACGGCCCTCTAACACCATTAAAATCGCCACAGGCGAAACAAGTTTAAGAGCATGTTCCGTCACAATGGCGTCGGACATATGGTTAAGGACTACACAGATATCGAGAGAGGAAACCCGCTGTTGTCACTTCATGGGCTACTGTTTTTGATTAGCAGCAAGGGATCGTTTATATGCACCATCCCATAGACAGGTTAGTACACCACAGCCTTTGATGTACCAGTCGTAGTGCACTGGCTGAAACGAGCAATACCCCAATGGGACCGCCTACGGAGATCGATCCCAAACCGACCGTGCATCAAGCGAGGGTTTTACTACTGGGCTGCGTCTTGCCCCGCAGTTATAGGGATAAACCCATATAGACATGATCGAAAGAACGGTATCGGGAGAGGGGTGGGCACAATCGCCGCTGAGGGGCCCACATTTTTATCTTTATTTTAATTTTATACAGAATGTACTTCATTTATCCATCTATATTACCACCATACCCCATTTATTATTAATGTTTTGTAACAACAACTGAATTATGACGGTGATCCGTCAATCAGAAGAAACAATAACTGCGTGTAGAGAATTCTCGTTTGACGTATTATTTAATTTGAATCACGTGACAAGGCTTATCCCGAATAACCACATAGTCAAAACGATTTGCTACATTATTTACATTTATTTATATAGAATATGACAAAGTAAAAACCCGTCCTTAACTGTGATGACCCACCCCACGCAGTGGTACTGGATGTAATAAAATTGATAAATCTTTCTTTTCGAAGTAATAAACATTGTTTGTCACCAGTGACTGGACTGGTGGTGGTAACTGCGTATAACAAACACTGTTTGTCACCAGTGACTGGACTAGTGGTGGTAACTGCGGACAACAAACACTGTTTCTCACCAGTGACTGGACAGGTGGTGGTAACTGCGTACAACAAACACTGTTTCTCACCAGTGACTGGACTGGTGGTGGTAACTGCGTGTAACAAACACTGTTTGTCACCAGTGACTGGACTGGTGGTGGTAACTGCGTATAACAAACACTGTTTCTCACCAATGACTGGACTGGTGGTGGTAACTGCAGACAACAAACACTGTTTGTCACAAGTGACTGGACTGGTGATGGTAACTTCGGACAACAAACACTGTTTGTCACCAGTGTCTGGACTGGTGGTGGTAACTGCGGACAACAAACACTGTTTGTCACCAGTTTCTGGACTGGTGGTGGTAACTGTTCTCTCAAAATTTCATTTTGAACTTTTATAAAACCTGGTGTTACTTCGCTTCGTGCTGAGGTCCGTATGGACTTGGGGGCAAGGCCGCCCCCCCCCCCCCCCACACGCCCCCACTCAACTTGAGGAAGAACATGTACGGTTTGTTTGCCCTACTCTATATAAATAAAGATAAAAATGCGCCTTTTGGCTCCATCCCCACTACTGACCATCTTCTTCACTAGAGATTACACACACACACACACACACACACACACACACACACACACACACACACACACACACACATCCAAACATACACACACATACACACACACACAAACACATCGAAACATATACACACACATATGCGCATACACCTACATACAACACACACACACACACACACACACACTCACACACACACACACACACTCACACACTCACTCACACACACACGCACACACACACACACATATGCAAACATCCAAATATATATACACACACGCGCGTGCACTCCTATATACAAACCCCTGCGTGTGCTGTATCCTCACCGTGGTGCAGGGGTGTAACATTCTCTTTGAGAATGGCCAATACAGCACACATTGAAGTTTAGAGTAAAATTCGGTGTCCGTAAAATTCTATGATATTTGTATTTGTATTTTTGCACAGTTCTTTACACTGTTTTTGTTTAAACCTTGAATTTTTATATTGATGTTGATCATCACTTTATTTATTTGCATTACCATAGTTTGACACCCAATAGCCGATGTATTTTTCGTGCTGGGGTGTCGTTAAACATTCATTCATTCATTCATTCCTATATACAAACATATATACACAAACACATACAAACACACAAACACACACACATACACACACACACACATACACACATACACACACACACACACACACACACAAACACACACACAAACACACACACACACACACACAAACACACACACACAAACACACACACACACACACACACACACATAAACACACACATAAACACACACACAATTCTGGCGTACATAACCACGCACACACACACCACCTACAGAGAGACAAAGACAGAGAGACAAAGACAGAGAGACAAAGACAGAGAGACATGCATCATACATATACACAAACAGATTTAGGCAGGAGTCTGTACGTGTGATAAGAGACAAAGAGAGAGAAAATGAATGAATCAATGTTTGTCGACACTCCAGCACGAAAAATACATTGGCTATTGGGTGTCAATCCATGGTAAATGCAAACAGAAAGTAATGAACAACATCAATATATAAATTCAACAGTTAAATAAAATAAAAAACAGTGTAAAGAACTGTGCAAAAAACACAAATTTAAACAAGATACAATTTAGTTTTACGAGAGAGAGAGAGAGAGAGAGAGAGAGAGAGAGAGAGAGGGGGGGGGCAGAGAGAGAGAGAGAGAGAGGGAGAGAGAGAGAGGGGCAGAGAGAGACAGAGAGGGGGGACAGAGATGTAGACAGAGAGGGGAAGACAGGTAGACGAAGAGAGAAACAAAGAAGGAGCGTGAGTTAGAGGACATTGAAACAGAAAGTGAATGAGCGTGAGATAGGG
>NC_054710.1:30350027-30415280 GCF_016097555.1 Gigantopelta aegis
TCGGGCAGTCCAATACCAGAGTAGCTCGGCTCTAGGTATATCAGCGATAAGATCTTATATAAAGTATATAATATAGCACGTTTAGTTCACTAGAAAACACAACAAAACACAATACTCTTTGGAATCTGTATTAACACTACGCTGACAAATGTACTTGCCGCAGTAGTTAATTAACAACAACAAATAATAACAACCCAGAACTAATCACTTAATTAGTTAATCACTAGGTGTCTAGTTTACACAATATTCTAATCACTTCACCGTGATACAACACGCACACGTGTGATAATTGAGAAACGTTTCAAGGGGAACTTAATTATTAAAGGAATTACAACTCTATTCCTACTTGGTTAATTTTTTAATTAACCTTTAACTACTCATTCAGTAACCTTGTAATACAGAATTAATACTGGTACCTATCACAATAAAGACAATAACCTACAGTTTACCTAGGTCCTCTAGGATGACCGGCTAAGCTTTATATTACCAAATACTCGTATAAAATATTAGACAGTGAAGCTTACAATTTACTTCGTCAGATTACCGGATACACTGTCTAAATAATATTGGTATAATAAAGTATTAAAATATTTAATGTCACATCAATCACATCAAGGTTATACAACAGAGCAGAAATATATATTTACCAAGTCCAGTCGGACTAACGTTCCCCGGGAGCCTTCCAATGATTCTCCTCCATGTCTCTAAAATCCTATCTATTTATTCAAAAATCTGAGAGACAGCGAATATCGCCTAGGGGCACAACGCGGCACCTCACCTATCATGTGAATTTGCCCCAACTCCCGGAGACGGTATTTTTCCTTAGATGGCCAGACTTACTGTCACCTAGTCCGCCAGGAATACCAGTTCGTAAACCGCACTATCGGAGGTATTACGTAACTACTGGCCACATGGCCTCCACACCTGGTCTAAGTGCATATTGGAAACGCAGCTCTACCATCGTCGCGCGGGGGTATTACGTAACTAAGCTGCACATGGCCCTCTAAAACAATTAACATCGCCACAGGCGAAAAGATAAGAGCATGTGCCGTCACAACAAGAAAACTATATTTTCTCGCATTCGTTTCCGTATTTGGGTGGATATCTCTAGTCTGATGCCATCTAACGCAACTGGCTTTATTTTATAAGACACTGGCGTATACATGTACAGCCGACATCGAAGCAAAATCAAGGGGCGGAACGTAGCTTAGTGGCACAGCGCTCGCTCGATGCGCGGTCGGTCTGGGATTGTTCCCCGTCGGTGGGTCCATTAGGCTATTTCTCGTCACAGCCAGTGCACCACGACTGGTATATCAAAGGCCGTGGTATGTGCTATCCTGTTTGTGGGATGGTGCATATAAAAGATCCATGGCTGCTAATCGGAAAGAGTAGCCATGAAGTGGCGACAGCGGATTTCCTCTCTCAATATCTGTGTGGTCCTTAACCATATGTCCGACGCCATATACCGGTAACCGTAATTAAAATGTGTTGAGTGCGTCGTTAAAGTTCAATTTCGAAGAAAAATCAATAAAAGCCTGTCAAAACAAACTCTTACCTGCCTGGCGCGCCCATTAACAAACTGTAACTCCTAGATCCATGGCTGGAGTACGCTATTTGCGAACACCTACTGCCGATACGTGGTAAAGCGCTGTCTTGATGCGCGGTCGGTTTAGGATCGACCCCCATCTGAGGGCCCTTTGGGCTATTCCTTGTCCCAGTCAGTACACTACGATTGGTACATAAAAGGCCATGGTATGTGCCGTCATGTCAGTCTGCCACCTCCATGTATCACCGTATGGTGTACGTTGTCTGCAAACACCTTCCATGATGGATGTTTTTAAATTATTATTATTATCATTATTTTTTTTTTTTTGGGGGGTAGGGTGCGGGGGTGGCAAACCTATTTATACACGAGAACAAATATGGGGAAAATGTTCTATCAAATGGCCAAAGTAAACAAATTCGAAAGAAGGGGTTGGAGATCGAGCGTGTGTGTGTGTGCGCGTGAATGCGCGTGTCGGTGGGTGGGTGTGTCGGGGGGGGGGGGGGGGGGCGGGGGGGCGGTGGAGATAATCTGTAGTCACTACACAAACCGTACATTTCCTTCCTTAATTATTTTTATTTTATTTTTATTTTTTTGGGGGGGGGGAGAGGGTGCAAACCCAAGTCCATACAGCCTTGAGCACGAAGGGAAGTAACATCAGGTTTGATCAGAGTTCAAAGTGAAATTTTGAGAGCGCAATTAATACCACTAGTCCAGTCACTGGTCAGAAACAGTGTTTGTTATACGCAGTTACCCCAATCAGTCCAATCACTGGTGACAGACAGTGTTTGTTGTCAGCAGTTACCACCACCAGTCGAGTCACTGGTCAGAAACAGTGTTTGTTGTCCGCAGTTACCACCACCAGTTCAGACACTGGTGACAAACAGTTGTTATACACAGTTACCACCACCAGTCCAGTCACTGGTGACAAACAGTGTTTGTTATCCACAGTTACCACCACCAGTCCAGTCACTGGTGACAAACAGTGTTTGTTGTCTGCAGTTAACACCACCAGTCCAATCCAGTAACTGGTGACAAACAGTGTTGTTTGTTTTACGCAGTTAACACCGCTAGTCCAGTCCAGACACTGGTGACAAACATTGTTGGTTGTACCCAGTTAACACTACCACCAGTCCAGTCACTGGTGTCAAACAGTGTTTGTTGTCCGCAGTTACCACCACCAGTCGAGTCACGGGTCAGAAACAGTGTTTGTTGTCAGCAGTTACCACCACCAGTCCAGACACTGGTGACAAACAGTTGTTATACACAGTTACCACCACCAGTCCAGGCATTGGTGACAAACAGTGGGTTTTTGTCAGCAGTTAACACCACCAGTCCAGTGACTGGTGACAAACAGTGTTTGTTATACGCAGTTACAACCACCAGTCCAGCCACTGGTGACAAACAGTGTTTGTTGTCCGCAGTTACCACCACCAGTCCAGTCACTGGTGACAAACAGTGTTTGTTGTCTGCAGTTACCACCACCAGTCCAGTCAATGGTGATAAACAGTGTTTGTTATACGCAGTTACCACCACCAGTCCAGTCACTGACAAACAGTGTTTGTTGTCCGCAGTTAACACCACCAGTCCAGTCCAGTCACTGGTGTGAAACAGTGTTTTTTGTCCGCAGTTAACACTACCAGTCCAATCCAGTCACTGGTGACAAACAGTGTTGGTTGTACCCAGTTAACACTACCACCAGTCCAGTCACTGGTGTCAAACAGTGTTTGTTGTCCGCAGTTACCACCACCAGTCGAGTCACTGGTCAGAAACAGTGTTTGTTGTCAGCAGTTACCACCACCAGTCCAGACACTGGTGACAAACAGTTGTTATACACAGTTACCACCACCAGTCCAGGCATTGGTGACAAACAGTGGGTTTTTGTCAGCAGTTAACACCACCAGTCCAGTGACTGGTGACAAACAGTGTTTGTTGTCCGCAGTTACCACCACCAGTCGAGTCACTGGTCAGAAACAGTGTTTGTTGTCAGCAGTTACCACCACCAGTCGAGTCACTGGTCAGAAACATTGTTTGTTGTCCGCAGTTACCACCACCAGTCCAGACACTGGTGACAAACAGTTGTTATACACAGTTACCACCACCAGTCCAGGCATTGGTGACAAACAGTGGGTTTTTGTCAGCAGTTAACACCACCAGTCCAGTGACTGGTGACAAACAGTGTTTGTTATACGCAGTTACAACCACCAGTCCAGCCACTGGTGACAAACAGTGTTTGTTGTCCGCAGTTACCACCACCAGTCCAGTCACTGGTGACAAACAGTGTTTGTTGTCTGCAGTTACCACCACCAGTCCAGTCAATGGTGATAAACAGTGTTTGTTATACGCAGTTACCACCACCAGTCCAGTCACTGACAAACAGTGTTTGTTGTCCGCAGTTAACACCACCAGTCCAGTCCAGTCACTGGTGTGAAACAGTGTTTTTTGTCCGCAGTTAACACTACCAGTCCAATCCAGTCACTGGTGACAAACAGTGTTGGTTGTACCCAGTTAACACTACCACCAGTCCAGTCACTGGTGTCAAACAGTGTTTGTTGTCCGCAGTTACCACCACCAGTCGAGTCACTGGTCAGAAACAGTGTTTGTTGTCAGCAGTTACCACCACCAGTCCAGACACTGGTGACAAACAGTTGTTATACACAGTTACCACCACCAGTCCAGGCATTGGTGACAAACAGTGGGTTTTTGTCAGCAGTTAACACCACCAGTCCAGTGACTGGTGACAAACAGTGTTTGTTGTCCGCAGTTACCACCACCAGTCGAGTCACTGGTCAGAAACAGTGTTTGTTGTCAGCAGTTACCACCACCAGTCGAGTCACTGGTCAGAAACAGTGTTTGTTGTCCGCAGTTACCACCACCAGTCCAGACACTGGTGACAAACAGTTGTTATACACAGTTACCACCACCAGTCCAGGCATTTGTGACAAACAGTGGGTTTTTGTCAGCAGTTAACACCACCAGTCCAGTGACTGGTGACAAACAGTGTTTGTTATACGCAGTTACAACCACCAGTCCAGCCACTGGTGACAAACAGTGTTTGTTGTCCGCAGTTACCACCACCAGTCCAGTCACTGGTGACAAACAGTGTTTGTTGTCTGCAGTTACCACCACCAGTCCAGTCAATGGTGATAAACAGTGTTTGTTATACGCAGTTACCACCACCAGTCCAGTCACTGACAAACAGTGTTTGTTGTCCGCAGTTAACACCACCAGTCCAGTCCAGTCACTGGTGTGAAACAGTGTTTTTTGTCCGCAGTTAACACTACCAATCCAATCCAGTCACTGGTGACAAACAGTGTTGGTTGTACCCAGTTAACTCTTCCACCAGTCCAGTCACTGGTGTCAAACAGTGTTTGTTGTCCGCAGTTTGCACCACCAGTCCAGACGCTGGCGACAAACAGTTTTTGTTGTCCGCAGTTACCACCACCGGTCCAGACACTGGTGACAAACAGTGTTTGTTGTCCGCAGTTAACACCACCAGTTTAGTCTCTGGTGAAAAACAGTGTTTGTTGTCCGCAGTTACCACACCAGTCCAGTCCAGTCACTGGTGACAAACAGTCTTTGTTGCACGCAGTTAACACCGCTAGTCCAGTCCAGATACTGGTGACAAACAGTGTTTTTTTGTCCGCAGTTAACACTACCAGTCCAGTCCAGTCACTGGTGACAAACAGTGTTGGTTGTGCCCAGTTAATACTACCACTAGTCCAGTCACTGGTGTCAAACAGTGTTTGTTGTCCGCAGTTACCACCACCAGTCCAGACACTGGTGACAAACAGTGTTTGTTGTCCGCAGTTACCACCACCGGTCCAGACACTGGTGACAAACAGTGTTTGTTGTCCGAAGTTAACGCCACCAGTTTAGTCTCTGGTGAAAAACAGTGTTTGTTTCCCGCAGTTACCATACCAGTCCAGTCCAGTCACTGGTGACAAACAGTGTTTGTTGTCCGCAGTTACCACCACCAGTCCAGGCACTGGTGACAAACAGTGTTTGTTGTCCACAGTTACCACCACCAGCCCAGTCACTGGTGACAAACAGTGTTTGTTATACGCAGTTACCACCACCAGTCCAAACACTGGTGACAAACAGTGTTTGTTGTCCGCAGTTACCACCACCAGTCCAGACACTGGTGACACACGTTGTTTGTTGTCCGCAGTTACCACCACCAGTCCAGTCACTGGTGACAAACATTGTGTGTTGTCCGCAGTTACCACCACCAGTCCAGACACTGGTGAGAAACAGTGTTTGTTGTCCGCAGTTACCACCACCAGTCCAGACACTGGTAACAAACAGTGTTTGCTGTCCACAGTTACCACCACCAGTCCAGTCACTGGTGACAAACAGTGTTTGTTGTCCGCATTTACCACCACCAGTCCAGACACTGGTGACAAACAGTGTTTATTTCTCCAAGAAGAAAGATTTATAACGCCATTTCTATTGCATCCAGTACTACTGAACACATATGGGGAACCTTTGATTCTGTGAAAAAAGAAGTACAGGTCAGATGGAAAAGAAAACAGCTATAAATACATACATCGTCACGGAATGGAACACCGGCCTAGGCGGTACTTTCGTTAAGCCATCGGCCATACGTCTGGTAGGTACATGGTTCGCAGCCCGGTACCGGCGCCAACACAGAGCGAATTTTAACGACTCAATGGCTAGCTATAAGAGCACTACACACTCTTTTCGCTCACTAACCACTAACAACTAACCACTAACCACTAACCCACTGTCCTGGACAGACAGCTCAAATAGCTGAGGTATGTGCCCATAACAGCGTGCTTGACCCTTAATTGTTAACATTTAAAATAGGAAGTGTTTTATTCCACGACACACTCAACACATTGTATTTACGGTTATAAGACGTCAGACATATGGTTACGGACCACACAGATATTGAGAGGAAACCCGCTGTCGCCACTTCATGGGCTACTTTTTTTTCCTATAGCAGCAAGGGATCTTTTATATGCACCATCCTGCAGACAGGATAGCATATACCGCGGTATTTGATATACCAGTCGTGGCGCACTGGCTGGAACGATCAGTAGCCCAATGGACCGACGGGGATCGATCCCAGACCGACCGCGCCGCAAGCGAGCGCTGTACCACTGAGCTACGTTTTAAAATAGGAATATTGTTATATACGTAGTGGATGAAAACACCCAGATAATACGGTCATAACCAGTGGGGCACCTCGCACTTAATCAACCCAAAATACCATGCATAGTGGTAGAGGGTCACGTGACACCTAAGATATTTAAATAATGATTTTATTACGAGCCCTTATTTTTTTATGAACATTGCAGTTGTGTGTTTATTACACCTTACACAGGCTTCAAACTCATGAGCAGTATGCACAATTGTTACTAAATAAGAAATATAATGATTTATTAGAAATAGATAATAGTATTTGAAAATATTAGTTTCATTCTTTAACAACGTGAGTGTGTGTGTGTGTGGGGGGGGGGGGGGGGGGGTCACTAAACTCTCTCCTACTTTCGACCGTACAGTGCAATGCAAAACGATTTGCAAAGTAACAGCATAATTTGGTTGCGACAATAACTGCATTTTAAAATATGTGTAGTTTCCTTTTGCGTTCAGTGTATTCTCTTTCAAACGAAATTGTAGCAATAGTCTGTATGTACTTTACAGTGGAGGATCCAGACTTCTGGGCAAGGTCTGTGTGTGTGTGTGTGTGTGTGGGGGGGGGGGGGGTCCTAATCGCTATATTGATTATATAAATTGTGCGACATTTATTATAGCAGCGATTAAGTACTGCATCTGTACCAATACCTAATGAACAGCTTTCATCTTAAGATAAACATAATTTGACATAGTAATTATTTTTGCTGTTAAATACTCTATATAGCTTACATTTTATTGCTTCATAGACTCGACACCCCCCTCCCCCCCCCCCCCCACCCCGTTACACCCCTGCATAAATGCCTGGAACTCCACGTCTGATGTCTAAACGGGGTATTGATACCCGCAACCCCCACCCCCACCCCCCACCCCCACCCCCGCTTCCCCTTGAAACCATAGCTACTGTATATTTTGCTGTTATACTACCTAAGTATCGGGGTTTTAATTGGTTGACAAAGAAACTAACAGCATATAACATGTACATATTGTATCACGAAGCAGAAAACCCGTATCTGTTCTACAACATGACGAAGCAGAAAACCCGTATCTGTTTTGGTGGGTAGCCTATCGTGACTGGTATGAAGTATTTCAAGTGGAGTCAAAGGTCAACTCAGAACAATAGAGACTACGTATGGTTATAATATTCAAGACTGTCTGCCAATTAAGGTGCAAGCACGTTGACTGGGCACACATGTATCTGGGCTGGGTCGATTAAGGTTCAAGCACGCTGACTGGACACACGCCGTAGCTATCTGGACAGTCTGTCAATTAAGGTTCAAGCACGCTTACTGGGCACATTCTTTAGCTATCTGGAAGGTCTGTCATTAAGGTTAAAGCACGCTGACTGGGCACACACCTTAGCTATCTGGACAGTCTGTCAATCAAGGTTCAAGCACGCATACTGGACACATTTGGACTGTCACTGGGCTATTTGGACTGTCACTTAATGTTCATGTACGCTGACTATACACATTAGCTATTTGCACTGTCTGTCAATTAAGGTTCAAGCACGCTGACTGGGACACACCCTAGCTATCTCAGTCGGCCTTGATGGGATTTGAACCACAGTTTTCAACTTGACAGCTCAGTGACGTATACATAGAACCACGTTCGTCCATAAGAGTCGGGTTGTCGGGGAAGTGGAACATGCGCAGCTATTATATATTAATATATATTTCCAATGTGGGGATGTAACTTGTCTTCATAGCTGGGGAAGGGCAATGCCTTCCCCCACCTCCAGCCACCCATAGTTCGACTACTATGTTACCCACCATTATATCATACCCAGCCACCCATAGTTCGACCCCTATGTTACCTACCATTATATCAAACCCAGCCACCCTCGAATAGTTTTGGCTGCGGACCTGTGCTGAATAAGAATGTTTACGATTTTGAGTACTGTGGTATTGTTTACCTTGATTACAAAGCGGGATCTAATAGTCCGAGATCTAGGTGGATTTTATTTTACCTAAAAGCTACAACAGCCATATTACACAGGCGTAATAAGCATGAAGTGAGATACATTATAAAAAGCAAAACAATTTTCCACTCTTACCATTTCATTTGACCTCAATCAGCAAAAACTGTTAAACAATGTACCCATTTGACCCCCCAAACTAATTACACTTTTATTTGACATGAAAGCTACAACAGGGAAATAACATGCAAAATGTCGAGGATGGTCCCCTGTTTCCCATACAGTAAATACAAAGGGGCAAACTCTGCCCCAAACAGAATTAGTGGGGCACAGCAATATGTAATAGTATACAACAATTTATTTTACGATATAAATCAACGTAAAACAATGCCCCATTATTTTGTGGTAATGTATCCAACAGCCATGCTATAAAAAATAGATTGCCAAGTCTTATTTTAAAAAAAAAATCATCAGTAAACTCGTACAGCATATCGGAGTAATTCTGTACACATTATAAACAAACAGCTTTGTTATCTATCATCATTTTACAACATTTTAAAGTTAACAAATGAACTTATTTTTAACACGTGTTGTATTTTCGACCCCTGTAACAACAACGCCGGTGAATTCAATATGGCGGACATGATGAATTCGTCTACGAATACGCACATAAATAGGAATATGACTGTTAAACTTCAAAATAACTTCATCTAAGGGAAATAACATAATTTCAGGCTATTTAGGGTACAGTAAATTCAGTAGCAACATGTACAGTGTAACAAATTCATATAAATATCGTCTGCCAAGTAATATAAATTCACTGTCAGGTGAAGTGTCAAAATCAGCTGTTTGCTATCAACGTGTTAATCACGTGATTTCGTACATTACTATAAATATTCATAATAATTAATGGACACATTAGTATGGCCCATTACAATTATATATATTATGTAGCTAAAGATTTTACTCCTAGCACACCCACCCATCTCGCACCCTCCGGTACGTAGAATAGCCCTAACATGTCGGTGAAAGTTGTACAGACACACGCACACACTCCACACCGCCCACCCCCGTGTTTTGTAACACTAACGAGTTAAATTCGACAACTTGTGCCCACTCCTGCATATAGTATATATGCATGGACATTATATACAATAAAATATGTTTTCAACAACAAAACAGTTAAACACATCAGGCGCGTTCGCGTATCGACCCCCCCCCCCGCCCCCAACACACACACACACACACACACACACACACACACACACACAGCCACCCCCCTACATGACTCGACCCACACATAAACTTCGCTCGCCAGTCTAAACCCCTCCCCACTCCCCTGCATACATTCCTTCACTCGCACCTGTATATATATATACATATAACGGCTTCGGGTGCTATAATCATGCAGTCAGTCATAAAGAACAATATGTCTGACTGGGTTATTGATGCTGAAAATCAAAGGATACAAGCAAACCCCTGATAGCTGGAGACGTTCCTTTGTAACCCGTTAAAGCAAGGCAGTAATGAAATACTCCCCGGGAGAGACAGACATTAAACGGCTAACCCATGCTCTTTGTTCCAGGTCAGAACGCATTCATATATTAAATCTGTCTTTGAAATCACTAACATGACTATGAAAACCAGCAGGTAAAGACATACTCTGTGGGAGATATGTATTATATACAATATGCATTACAGACACGAGCCCGTTATTTCACGTCTGACCTCACGCATATATTCTGTTTTATCACTACGAGCTAGACAATATCTATATACCACACCGTGTGATACATTATTCCAAGTGCATGTACATTATTAATATGATATCTCTCTCTCTCTCTCTCTCTCTCTCTCTCTCTCTCTCTCTCTCTCTCTCTCTCTCTCTCTCTCCCCCTCTCTCTCTCTCTCTCTCTCTCTCTCCCCCCAAACATACACACACTCTCTTTCTCTCTCATATACACGCTACTCGGTACACTGATCTACTGATTGCCGCCAGTTATCCTTATGCATGGACTTTTCTAGAAAGAACAACATCTAACATGTGTGTTTATGTGTTGAAGAAATATCTACAGACGTGGCAGATACGACGTGAGACTAACGACGACCTGCTTTAAGTTGTCACTAACGTTGTGGTCATTTGCGTGGCCGCGACACCAGATTAATTTTTACCTGTTCACTCGAACATTATGGCTGCTGGCCACGTTGACCATGTGATTGTCACACAGAGGTAATACATATAGTAAAATGCGTGTCGGGCACCTCAAATTGGCTGTTATAGACAGGTGGCCGCTATATAGACGTGTCTGCGAATGCAAGTTCGACTGTATTATATAAAACACCACCAACAACAGTTCAGTGATTTAATGACATGTTTCGGCATATATACAATGTATATGTGTTTGTATGAGTGTGTATGTGTTTATATGGGTGTATATGTGTTTGTATGAGTGTGTATGTGTTTGTATGTGTTTGTATGGGTGTGTATGTGTTTGTATGGGTGTGTATGTGTTTGTATGAGAGTATATGTGTTTGTATGGGTGTGTATGTGTTTGTATGGGTGTATATGTGTTTGTATGGGTGTGTATGTGTTTATATGTGTTTGTATGGGTGTGTATGTGTTTATATGGGTGTGTATGTGTTTGTATGGGTGTATATGTTTTTATATGGGTGTGTATGTGTTTATATGGGTGTGTATGTGTTTATATGGGTGTATATGTGTTTGTATGGGTATGCATATATGTATGTATGTATGAATGTATGTATGTGTGTATGTGTGTCTATGTATGCATGTATGCATGTATGTATGTATGTATGTATGTATGTGTGTGTGTGTGTGCGTTTGTATGTGCTTGTGTGCGCGCATGTATCTAAGTACGTATGTATGTATGTATATATGTATGTGTGTGTTTGTATGTATGTATGCATGTATGTATGTATGTATGTATGTATGTATGTATGTATGTGACCGTGTGAGTATGTATCACAGTGTGTGTGTGTGTGTTTGTGTCACAATGTGTGTCAGTTTGTATATATGTGTGTAACGGTATGTGTGTGTGTCATATTGTGTGTATATGTGGCACACTGTGTGTGTATGTCTATGAGTGTGTGTGTGTGTTGGGTGTGTGTGTGTGTGTGTGTGTGTGACACATTGTGTTTGTGTTTGTGTGTGTGTGACAGTGTATGTCCATCTGTGTGTCACAGTGTGTGTATGTGTAAATGTGTCACAGTGTCTGTGTACGTGTGCTGTGCATTTTGTTTTGTGCTGTGTGAGCGTGTGTTTTTGCATGCCTGTGTACGGATGTTGCGTATGTTTGTGTTTTTGTCTGTGCATATGTTCGTGTGTGTTTGAAACATCATAGACGCAACTCGTACAGGTTCCACTGTACCAAACAATTTCTGTTGTCAATAATGTTAACATTCACTAATACAACTGCTATAAGCAGCGTGTCTATGAACACACCCAGACGGTAAACCAACAGAGTGCGAACATCACATTCACATATAATGAGGGGGAGTGGGGGGGGGGGGGGGGGGGGGGGGCATCATATACCACCTGAGACATATATAGACATTGTTTTTATTAACAACCCTATTTTGTTTACTGAAAATCGCAGTTCTATTGTGTGGGATACCCCGCACTGGTTTCAACCTCTAGTATATACTACATATCATCTGTATACTAAATAAAAGTGTATTTATTTATGGACATTTGCATAAATAATCATGTCAGATATTACTACAAATCAGAGTCGCAGCTAATCTTAGTACGTAAATATTTTATCTCGAATTTTGGCATGGAACTTTCTGCTTTGGTGCCTTTCAGTCTAAAGCACTTGTCTTATGCGTGGTCAGTGAAGGATCGATCCCCGACGATGGGTTCATTGGACTATTTCTCATTCCAGCCAGAGCATCGTAACTGGTGTAACACAGGCCATGGTATGAACTATATGTGTGGGTTGATGCATACCCAAGATTCCGTGCTGCTAATCGAAAAGAGTGGCTCGCGGAACTCTCTGCATTGGTACAATACAACCTACACGTGTCAGCAGGACTGTAACCGAATTAGAATTCAAAATGCATTTTGTTGTTTACATTATATCAATGTACTCGGCTCTCAACAATCAAACGCCCGACTAAAACTCATTGTTTTCAGTGTTCGCCTTCCACATGTACTTTTCTGATTTGAACAAACCATTGAGTTGTATTATTGCATGCTCAGGAGTGCCCACTAGACTATTTTCAGGATATCAGCGACCAAGATCAGATAGCAGATGGTCTGCATTGAGAATTAGTCTTGTGGAAATACACTGGATTAAGATGTGATAATATACCTATCAGATTGCATGATACCAGTTATAGCGCGCAGTTGGAGTTGTGACAAGTCATAGCCCCCTTTGTCCTGGAGATAATTGATTGTGTATTGACAACGGAATATCGATCCACAAATATCTACATGGTCACGATCTCAGCCATACATTATGCTAAGTACATGCACATTGTTAAGATGTTGCGTGCAGATTTCAGAATATAACGATACATCCAAGTCACGGGGTATATCGAACGACTCATGATCATAAAATGTTACGAAACAAGAAAAAAGAAGAAGTAATGAACAAAATCAACGGCTAAGGAAATTGATAGATTGAAGGTAAAATCCATAACATTATATTATATTCATGCATACAAATACATACATATTCCACGCATTCATATAAATAGATACTAATAATATAACAATGACCTATATGTACAATGTTTACCAATCTTACCAACACGATTTAATTATAGCGTAATTAATGACTGATAATTTATATACATGCACACATTGTTACAGTTGTCGTACCTAATTGTTCTAGTCACGTTCCTGGAACTACACAGTTGATATGTTTGAAAGCTGTAATGTTCATCCGACCTACCCTACCTAATTTTTATAGACCCGTTCCTGGAACCACAAAGCTGATATATTAAGAAGCAATAGTTTTCATCCGACCTACCATAACTAATTTTTATAGACCCGTCCCAGGAACTATATATACATACACATATATATATATATACTCTTCAAAAAAAGAAACGCAAAAGGGTACAAATGGGTTATAACTCCGATTTTATGTTTCCTACCGGTTCAAGCTTTGTGAATATAAGGTCATTGCATGTCCCAAACACATTCCCACGGTTACATTCGATAAAACGCAGCTACTGTACAATAAAGTTCCAAAATGTGAATATTCGCAAAAACGCAGCCACGTGCAAACCATGTCACCACTGCACGTGCGTTGTCTGCACGTGCAACATGAACACCGACAGTATAAAAGTGCAGGGTGTTCGCTTGCCTGGCCTCTGTATCTGGCCGACAGTTGACAATCCAGGACATGCCACGTCTCAGTGAACCGCAGAGAAACAATGCCATCGGCCGACTAGACGCAGGCGAATCCAGAACGGCCGTTGCCAGGGCATTCCATGTGTCCCCAAGCACCATCTCCAGACTGTGGGACCGTTACCAGCAACATGGATCAACACGTGACCTCCCTAGATCCGGTCGACCACGGGTCACTACCCCCGGGCAGGACCGCTACATCCGGGTACGCCACCTTTGGGAACGATTGACTACTGCCATCTCCACAGCCGCAGCAATACCAGGTTTGCGCAGGATATCCGACCAGACCGTACGGAACCGCCTACGTGAGGTAGGAATTCGTGCCAGACGTCCAGTTCGAGGTGTCATCTTAACACCACAACACCGTCGACTCCGACTGCAGTGGTGCCAGATTCATCGACAATGGCCTCAACTGCGATGGAGACAGGTGTGGTTCAGTGACGAGTCCCGATTTCTGCTCCGACGTCATGATGGAAGATGTCGCGTGTATAGGCGTCGTGGTGAACGTTATGCGGCAAACTGCGTGCAGGAAGTGGACAGATTCGGCGGGGGTAGTGTCATGGTGTGGGCAGCCATCTCACACACTGGCAGAACTGACCTGGTCCACGTGCAGGGCAACCTGAATGCACAGGGCTACATTGACCAGATCCTCCGGCCACACATCGTTCCAGTTATGGCCAACGCCAACGCAGTGTTCCAACATGACAACGCCAGGCCTCACACAGCACGTCTCACAACGGCTTTCCTACAGAACAACAACATTAATGTCCTTCCTTGGCCATCGACATCACCGGATTTGAACCCAATTGAGCATCTATGGGACGAGTTGGACCGACGCCTCCGACAGCGAGCTGGCAGCAGCCTTGCAGGCCGAGTGGGCCACCATCCCCCGGGACGTCATCCGTACTCTGGTTGCTTCAATGGGCAGGCGGTGCCAGGCAGTTGTCAACACACTCGGAGGCCACACCCGGTATTGACTCCAGATGACCTTGACCTTGGTGGTGTGTCCTATCACTTACTCACAATGGACTAGAGTGAATTGTGAACAATCCTGCAACATTTGGTAATTATCGGACTCACCATTCAATAATTAAATCAATTCTCCAAATGTTACGACAATGTGGTTTTGCGTTTCTTCTTTTGAAGAGTATATATATATATATATAAATTAGTAAAGTAAAGTACGCTTATAACGAACTGCAAGGGACCAGCTTCATTGGTTCGTTATAACAGTAGTTCGTTGTACACATTTGCAGAAGTTGGTAATTTTTATTCCGAAAGTCGGCCATTTTGAATTTTGAACTCAATATAATAGTAAACAAAATAAAAAATGCCTTGGTGATTATAAGACATTTATAAAAAATATATCATTTATTACAATCAATAAATACAACAAAACATTACTGAAAGATCACATCAAAAGAGTTTAGTGAATTACATGTACCTAATCACGTTTCGTCACGTAATCACTAATCGTGGTTTGTTTACTTAGCGTTGGACGCATAACTTCTAATGCCGAGTCAATGTCCGCAATGCTGTCAATCGAATATCTCCTTTGCTCTGAAAAAACAGTCTGACTGTCTCGAGTGCCTTGTGCGTTTCAACTGCTGTGGGCGTTGGCTGTTCGGGTGGCTCCTGTGTATCGTTGTCGGGGTGTTGTCGTCTTCGTCGTCAGAACTCTCAGAACACGCAGCACTTTTGAACCCACCCTTTGCAAAACAGTTCACGATACACGATGAGGTCACGTGACGCCAAGCACGATGGGCTGTGTTGATAGTTCACTTTTACGTTTGCGATTATTCCCTGGTCCATCGGCTGGATTTTCGAGGTAGTGTTCGGGGGCAAAAAAGCCAGTATT
Organism: Gigantopelta aegis; assembly: GCF_016097555.1. Taxonomy (NCBI): domain Eukaryota; kingdom Metazoa; phylum Mollusca; class Gastropoda; order Neomphalida; family Peltospiridae; genus Gigantopelta; species Gigantopelta aegis. Next base: position 30,365,887 of record NC_054710.1, read on the forward strand.
ATACTGGTTAATCCGGAAACTTTCGGATGCGCTGGACAGTTGTCGACTAGTAAAAGGATTTTTCTTTTTTGCCTTTTCATGCTCTTGTCTAGATCTTTCACCCATTCTGTAAACAATGCTCCCGTCATCCACGCTTTCTTGTTTGATCTGTAGTCCACTGGTAAACTTCGCACATTCTTGAAGCACCTGGGTTTTGCCGATTTCCCTATCACCAATAACTTTAACTTTTCGGTACCGGTCATGTTGGCAGTGACAAGCAGTGTTATTCGATCTTTTGATTTCTTGCCGCCGTGACACTGTTCTCCTTTCAGTTGAAGCGTTCTTTGAGGAACAAGTTTGTAGAACAGTCCTGTTTCGTCTGCGTTGAAACTATCTTTTGGATGAAACACAGCAAGGTAATTTGGAAGTTGTGAAGTCAGCCAGTTATCAACAACCTCTTGGTCTACTGCGGCACTTTCACCATGCATAGCTTTGGAAATAATTCCCCGTCTTTGTTTAAAACGTTCTACCCATGCATTGTTTGCCTTAAAATTCACATGGCCAAGTTTGGCTGCCAGTTCGTCCGCTTTTTGCATAAGTAGTGGTCCACTCAAGGCGATGTTTTTATTGCGTGCTGACTTGAACCACAAAAAGAGAGCATCGTCGACATCTTGAAATTCGGACGTGCGAATTCGTTTTCTAGCTGTGTTGAATTCTGAAGATTGACATTTTGATAAAATCGTTTCCCTCTGTTTCAAGATGGTACTGAGAGTGGATTTGGGAATCCCGAACTCAGCTGCTATGTCTTTCTTTGATTTTTGTCCGAGATCAACAGCTGCAACGATTTGAAATTTCACATCTAGATCGAGCGCTTTTCTTTTGCGTGATGTTTTCGTGTCCGTCATGATTGCATACTGAACGAAAAACTGACACGGATTTATAACAAACAAAGAGAATCCCATTAATTACCGCTGATTAATATCATTGTATATATATTTTGAGTTGAACGTGTCAGACTGTTTTTGGAGTACGGTTGATCTCACGGCTCAGCTGTCCGTTAACACTGATTGGTTTGATACGTAACGGTTCCGGTATAATTAGTGACTTAATCCCTTAATTGATACCTGTTCCCAAGTCCAGACAAACAAAAGTTATTTAGGCTGTTGTTTTAGTGCGGTCGTGCGGTCGATCCCACGGCTTTGCAGCGTTTTACACTGATTGGTTTGATACGTAATGCTTCCGGTATTCACGGTTCGTTATGTAAACACTTATTTACACTGGAATTAACTATTTGGGACCACAAAATTGGTTCGTTTTAACAGTTAATTCGCTATACATAGTTCGTTCTATACATTAAAATGTATTACTAATATATAGGGGAGAAAATCGGGACTTTACAATCAGTTCGTTCTAACCGGTAGTTTGTTATAAGCGTGTTCGTTCTAAACGTACTTTACTGTAATTGATATATATGTATTGAAAAGTAATAGTTTTCATTCGACCTACCCTACCTAATTTGTCTAGACCCGTTCTTGGAACCACACATTTTATATATAAAAAACCCCATTATTAATCGATATCTTAAAAAACAAATCGTTTACAAAAGAATATGCTTGAAATGTTACGTTAACATTAACGGCAATGGTATTTGATTTGGTGCATTGTAACCTCCAGGAAACGACACACCTCATATATACAAGAAAGTATTAAATGTGGCGATTTCTTTTTCAATGTGGCTACAAAATTCGGTATGTTTTTACTTCTACCAAGATGACCCCTTATACCCCCCTAAAACCGTTGTATGTTCTATCTTGTCGGTGGGATGGTGTATATAAAAGATCCCTTGCTACTAATGGAAATATATAGCTGGTTTCCTCTCTAAGACTATGTGTCAAATGTTTAACATCCAATAGCCGATGAATAATAAATCAATTTGCTTTTGTGTTGTTGTTAAACAAAACAAACCGTATCGTTATTTTGACAGCAATTTCGTTTCAAGTAAACACAGGGGCGTAGCGTGATCTGGACCTGGGGGGGGGGGGGGGGGGGGTCGAATATGAACCAAGTGGACCCCTTTTCTATTTTGGTGTTGCACCACCAGAAACTCCATATGTATGTTTTAGTTCTGAAAGCGGACCATTTGCTTCAGCGGGGGAGAGGGTGGGTTCCGAATCCCCCGAAACTCCCAGCCTACGCCCCTGAAACGGCCACCTTTTTGCTCAAGGCAGATTGCGTTGTAAGGATAATCATCGGCGTTTGCTCTCGAGGTTTTATTTATAACTATGTACTAGGCCTACAAATCAGGTGAGAGAGAAAAGAAAACGGTGCTTTGATTAAGCCATCGTACATACGGCTGGTAGGTACATGGTTCGCAGCCCAGTATCGGCGCCAACCAAGAGCGAGTCTTAACGACTCAATGACTCGGTATAAGACCACTACACACTCTTTTCTATCACTAACCACTAACAACTAACCACTAACCCACTGTCCTGGACAGACAGCTCAGATAGCTGAGGCATTTGCCCATAACAGCGTGTTTGAACCTTAATTGGATATAAGAACGAAAGTAAATTAATAGAAGTAGTAGTAGCGAATAGAATATAGTGTTTCACGTCAATTATATCACGTGCCATGTCGTGTGAAGGTTCTGTTTGACATAATCAGTTGCCTTTGCTGATCATGTTAACATTTTAAAATAGGAATAGTGTTATAGAAGTGGTGGATCAAAACATCCAGGTGATACACCAATAGGACCCGAAAGACCATGGATAGTGGTGGTAGTGCGTTACGTGACATTTACGATATTTAGATAATGATTTTATTAGGAACCCTCATTTTTGCTGAACATTGCAGTTTTGTCTTTATTACACCTTATATAGGCATTATACAATTAAGGTTCAAGCACGCTGACTGGACACATCTATCTGGACTGTCTGTCAGTTACGGTTCAAGCACGCTGACTGTCCACACATCTATCCGGACTGTCTGTCAATTAAGATTCAAGCACGCTGACTGTCCACACATCTATCTGGACTGTCTGTCAATTAAGATTCAAGCACGCTGACTGGGCAAACATCTATCTGGATTGTGTGTCAATTAAGGTTCAAGCACGCTGTCTGGGCACACATCTTAGCTATCTGGACTGTAAATTAAGGTTCAAGCACGCTGACTGGCACACATCGTATCTAGACTGTCTGTCAATCAAGGTTCAAGCACGCTGACTGGGCACATATCCTAGCTATCTGCGAGAAAGTCTCTCAATCAGCCTTGATGGGTTTTGAACCACAGTCGTGAACTTGACAGCTCATTGACGTATACATAGCACCACGCTGGTATATAGGCGTCGGATTGCCGAAGTGGAGGAGCATGCGCAGCTAATATATATTAATTCATATTTCAAATGTGGGGATGTAACTAGTCTTCAAAGCTGGGGAAGGGCGATGCCTTCCCCCTACCCCCAGCCAACCATAGTTCGACACCTATGTTACCCACCATTATATCAAACCCAGCCAACCATAGTTGGACACCTATGTTACCCACCATTATATCAAACCCAGCCAACCATAGTTCGACACCTATGTTACCCACCATTATATCAAAGCCAGCCACCCATAGTTCGACACCTATGTAACCCACCATTATATCAAACCCAGCCACCCATAGTTCGACACCTATGTTACCCATCATTATATCAAACCCAGCCTCCCATAGTTCGACCTCTATGTTACCCATCATTATATCAAACCTAGCCTCCCATAGTTCGACCTCTATGTTACCACCATTATATCAAACCCAGCCTCCCATAGTTCGACCTCTATGTTACCCACCATTATATCAAACCGAGTCACCCATAGTTAGACCTCTATGTTACCACCATTATATCAAACCCAGCCTCTCATAGTTCGACACCTATGTTACCCACCATTATATCAAACCCTGCCACCCTCGAATAGTTTTGTTTGCCGACCTGTGCTGAATAAGAATGTTGACGATTTCGAGTACTGTGGTACATTTGACATTGATTTGAAAGCGGGATCTAAGGGAATTCCCCGTTTTGCAAAAAACTTACACCGATTGGCTGAATTATGATTATATATTATTTACATTGGTTATCATTAGCACAGTAATAGGATAGAAACGTGTCATAGATCGGTCGCACGGATTTGATCGCCTGCCAAGTTTAATTGATGAGATAAAAGTTTGTACAAGACGTTAGAACACACACTGGGTAAAATGGAGTCGATATCGGTAAGATTTACTAAAGACATATTTTATAATTTATTGCACACACACACACACACACACACACACATATATATATATATATATATATACTCGCTGAAAAAAGTTCCTGTGCACCAAATAATTGCATATAGAATATAATTTACTTGAAATCTGGTCATAAATATTTCAGTAAATGAACGTGTAACCACTCCCGTCGATATTCCTGCGGTGTCCTGTGAATTGCATGAACTATTCATGCTTTGTGACCACATGTTGCATTACTAGCATTCTTTGTCACGTGCTCCTGTGTGACGTCATTTTTCTTATTATTGGACTTTAAAACTATTGTATGGATTCTCATCACTCAGAAAAAACATTTTTGTTGGTATCTGATCGTCGTCAGTGTGATGCCATGCCTTCCAGAAAATGGACTCCTTCGAACGATGGGTATGATTGAGGTTAGAATGGCACAAACGCCGTTGCTAGTAATTTTGGTATTCATTGGTGTTCATCAGAACACTATGCAATATCTGCGGAGATGTTCTCGACAGTTTAGGGGTACTAGGGATCTTACATGTTTAGGGAGTTGACACGTGACACCACGTCAGCAAATCGTCAGTATTAAGCGGGTACACATATGGAATCATTTGGAAATGATACGTTTAACATCCTAATGCATCTCTGAGTTAAGGCCAATTAGGTGATAACAAAGTACGACCATCACCGTACATCAGTACGTTGTTCTGTTACATCGTCACCGACGGCTCACCAAACATTGTGTAAACAGTACTTCAGGTTCAGAAGGCAGGAGAGGATCACCGTACTTTTAACAGATAATGTAAACTACAATATTTTTAAATTTTAAAAATATAAGTCCTACTGAAATGTTAATGATGCACATGAACTTTTTTTCCGTGAGTATATATATCTATATATATACCATAGTTAGTTTGTATACTGTCCGTAGTCAGTTTGTGTAATGTCCGTAGTTAGTGTGTGTACTGTTCGTAGTTAGTTTGTATACTGTCCGTAGTTAGTTTGTGTAATGTATGTAGTTAGTTTGTGTGCTGTCCTTACTTAGTGTGTATACTGTCCGCAGTTAGTTTGTATACTGTTCGTAGCTAATGTGTGTGCAGTTAGTGTGTATACTATCCGAGTGTTAGTCTGTGTACTGTCCATAGTCAGTGTGTTTACTGTCCATAGTTAGTTTGTACACTGTCTGTAGTTAGTTTGTGTACTGTCCGTAGTTAGTTTTTATACTGTCCATAGTTAGTTTGTATACTGTCCGTAGTTAGTTTGTGTACTGTCCATAGTCAGTGTGTTTGCTGTCCATAGTCAGTGTGTTTACTGTCCATAGTTAGTTTGTATACTGTCTGTAGTTAGTTTTTATACTGTCCATAGTTAGTTTGTATACTGTCGGTAGTTAGTTTGTGTACTGTCCATAGTCAGTGTGTTTGCTGTCCATAGTCAGTGTGTTTACTGTCCATAGTTTGTTTGTATACTGTATGTAGTTAGTTTGTGTAATGTCAGTAGTTAGTTTGTGTAATGTCCGTAGTTAGTTTGTGTACTGTCCATAGTTAGTTTGTATACTGCCCGTAGTTAGTTTGTGTACTGTCCATAGTTAGTTTGTATACTGTCTTTAGTTTGTATACTGTCCCTAGTTAGTTTGTGTACTGTCCGCAGTTAATTTGTATACTGTCCGTAGTTAGTGTGTATACTGTCCGTAGTTAGTTTGTGTACTGTTCGTAGTTAGTGTGTGTATTGTCCATAGTTAGTTTGTGTAGTGTCCGTAGTTAGTTTGTATACTGTCCGTAGTTAGTTTGTGTAGTGTCCATATTTAGTTTGTGTACTGTCCGTAGTTAGTTTGTATACTGTCCGTAGTTAGTTTGTGTAGTGTCCGTATTTAGTTTGTGTACTGTCCATAGTTAATTTGTATACTGTCCGTAGATAGTTTGTGTACTGTTGTGTACTGTGCGTAGTTTGTGTGCATTTAATTTGTCTTTCACACCTTTCTCTCTCTCAGGAGCTGATTTGTTTTTCTTGAGTACTGCAGGGGCAATATTACGCTATTTATTTGGAAAACGGACACAAAAGGGTAGGTTAGATCCATATAATAACTATGTATAATAATAACCATATATATATATATATATATATATATATATATATATAGTCCTTTTGTTACTGTGAATTAAAACTACAAGATAAATTTTGATTTTGTCCCAGAATAAAATACTAGTAAGCTAACTAAATAGAATTAATTTGTATCATGATATTTAATAATGTCAAAACATAGATCTACTAGATAGTTATGGCGTATCAAGTCCATTCCAATAAGCCGACGACTTTAAAAAACAAAACAAAAAACAAAACAAAAACCCAACAGTTCAAGTGTCTACAATACGTAGAACTATATTTGTTTACAGCCCCAGATGAAAATCGTTGAAGCTAATAAAGAGTCTGGTCAGTCTGGCGCTGACAAAATATAGAACGTGTTCAATATTATTGTCTCCTGCCAGATCTGTAGTTCGGGCCAGCAGAGACGCGATGTCTTTTGTCACATTGGTCATTCGATTCAGTTTTAGTGCGTTTTTTTTAAAAACTGGTACCATACTCGCCAGACTCTAAAATCGATGGTCGCCCAACGGACTACATTTGTAAAATTCTTAGTCGCCCTTAGCCAATAAATGTCGCCACTGGCGACCAGGAGTGACGACCAGGCGACTGCTAATTCTCAACGCTGCTTTTGTTTAGTAATATTATAATATATCTATAATATGACAAACGTATTAAGGACACTCAAGTGGTGAGTTATCAACATCACGTGGCAAAGGAACAAAATACAAATCAATACGTTGAAATATTCTGATTAAGACTGCGTTATTCACATTTCTTTCAAATATATTTACAAAAGTCAAGTGACATCCCGCAAGTATTTAATAGAATAATCTATTCAAAACACACCGGCAACATAATTTCAATGTAAAATAAATAAATATTTTTTTACGAACTATTGACCTTTGACCGGCCCTGTTTCCTGGAAATTAGGCTAAATCGGAACCACGATCAAAACGGAACCATTTGTGTTGGCGAAAATTAAACCAATTTGGCTATAACGGCAGGTGAATGCGTTGGCGATATTTTATTTTATTTTATTTCATTTTTGTGTGTTTGTTTGTTTGGGTTTTTTTGTTTTTTTTGTCTCTTTTTTTTGTCTCTTTTTTGTTTAGCTGTAACGGCATTTCAATGTATTGATGAACTTGATTGCATTTCACCGACTTCGAGCTAGCTGCTAATGCTTCTATCTTCCCTATATAGACATACACATAAAACAAAGTAATAAATAAATAATATAGCTGTTGTGTTATTGAAGATATCATCGTTTACAACTTGTAATGATATTGTGTTTGCCACACATTATTTTATTTTTGGTTCCATTTTAGCCATATAGCTATAGGTTGTGGTACGGTCCTTTTCAGCCAGCGCTAGGTTCCGTTTTTTTCAAATTGGTTCCATTTTCGTTTGGGGCCGTTTTGGAATGGTTCCGTTTTCACTACAACTCTGAAATCGTCTAATGACAATGCGATGTACGTATTGTTGTGTATTTCGACATCATTCTGAACCGTTTGTTTCAATGGTTTGGAATTCTGGCATGGCTGAAGCGAAATCGCGGATTCAATGCAATAAATCAAATTAATAAATAAATCAAATTATAACATAGTCAGTCAGAAAACGACAGATCGCCCGTCGGACTAGTACATGTATGTGGTTATTCGGGGATGCCCGTCACGTGATTGAAATTGTATTACGTCAAACGTTAATGCTCTCAACGCCGTTATTTTTTCTTCTGATTTATGGACCATCGTCATAATTCAGTTATTTGTACAAAACATTAATACTAAGTGGGATATTGTGGTTATGTAGATGATTAAATAAAATACTTTTAGGAACAAATCAAAATAATAATTTGTTCCGCCTTTAAGTTTGTACCTTTTAAGTTTAGAACATAGCGATTCAGTCCGTATCTGATTGGCTGTTAGAGTAAATTTAAATTTGCATTACCGACAGACGTGAAATAATGTAGGCCCCTACGTTCTTTTTACAACATTCGGGGACTGCCCCTAAGTCATTTTGTAGAATAAAAGCAGTGTATACTGCGTATGACAAAAGGTTGTTGATAATACATCACGGGAAATTAATTGAAAAGGGTTTAAGCGTGTTATATGCTATATTTTAAGTATAGCACCCGTACATGTATCCTTTTAGTACGAAATATCTGCCGTCAAAATGAATTCAACTGTATCATTAAAATTAGGTACGTTACTACAATACTTGTTCTGTTTCAGATCAGACGTTCTCAAATAATGGATCGTACTAAAAACAACATTCTCCAAAACATCCACGAAGAAATGGTTAAAGGTACGTTCAATGACCTTGACATTGTCTGTAAGAATGGGACAACAACAGCAAACCGCTTGGTCCTGGCCGCGATGTCACCTTACTTCAGGGAAATGCTGACATCAGATATGACAGAGAGTCGGACGGGCGTCTTAAATCTGCCCACTGTCACGGTGTCGGTGTTCCAAGATGTGCTCAAGATGTCTTTGTGTTCAGTGGATCTTGTAAACGAAGGCAACTGCGTCAGAATTTTAGACGCGTGTGAAATGATGCAGCTGAACAACGTCAAATATATGTGTCGTCGTTACCTTAAGGGAAGTATCGTGCTCAGTATTGATAACTGTCTACATTGGTGGAGAATTATGGACCGCTGCAATGTTCGTGATTTGTCCAACAGAGCAGTCTCTTATCTGACAGAAAACCTGACCGACTTTGTTGAAAGAGAAAACATTGTTCATTTGTCAAAGAGAGAACTCTTAAAAATCCTGTCCACAGATGATTTGAAATGTAAGGAAGATCAAATTATGAAAGGTGTTATGAAGTGGATTGAAAGAAATAACCCGGATACAGATGACGTAACACGTATCTTTGAAATGATCAGGATTGATCTTGTTCATCCACAGTTTCTCATTGAAAACGTCGTTTATTCAGAAGTCATTTGTGGAAATCAATCAGTTCAGCAAATGATAAAGAATGTGTTGTGGTCACAACTTACGAGAGCAGGTTCTAAAAGCAGATTTCAGAACAGACGTGTAGATGTATTCATTTTACATCACAACAACACTTGTCTCCTGTCTTGTTTTACATCAGAAGGAACATGGGAAGACGTTCCACCTGTTCTAGTAGATCCTGGTTCTGGGTATTCAGCAGCAAGTCTAGGCAACAAGATCTACATCACTGGTGGTGTCAGTAGAAAAAGATGTACACTCATTTACAACATATGTAGAAGAGGGTGGGAAACAGGTCCAAATCTCGAAGAACAACGCGTCTTTCACTGCATGGCCACAGTTAATTGTAAAGTGTATGCAATTGGTGGCGAGAACAGCACCACGATTGAAAAGGTGAGCGAGAGTGGATTACGCTGGCAGCTTGTTGGAGATTTAAAACAGAACAGAATGGATGCATTCGCTGCTACAGTTCGACACAACATTCTGGTGATGGGTGGAGAGAGTGGAGGACGTGGATCAGATGTTATCCAGTGTTTCAATACAGCGACTCGCTGTGTGTCTAACCTCAGCTCACGTTTACCATACAGATCGGTGTGTCTGAGAGGTTCGGTTCACCTGTCTGATGTATATCTGCTGGACTATGATGGACATGTGATGCACGTTCAGGTCACTGACAGTGATGGTGAAATCAAGATTGAAGTCAAGTCAACAGCGAAATGGCGATCATTTGATTTTTGGTTTGACATATTATGGCAGAACGGAAGCTTGCTGTCCTTCAGTGGCTGTGACACTAAGTGTAAAATTATAAAATACAACCTGGCTGAAGGGAAAGAGGACAATATTACTTTCCCAGAATCAACGAGAAGTGGTGATGTGTATACTGTTCTGCCAGTGGATCATAAAGCATAACAGAGTTTGGATTGAGTTTATTCTGGGACATAACATCGTTTGTATTTAATCTCACTGATCAAGTGGGTCTCTTCCTATTAGGATCTATTTAAATTCTGCGTAAAACATCACTAGCAGTTTGATGAATTTGGTCACAAAACCTGTAGAGAAACTAAAATTTGATTTAACCAAAAAAACAACAACATAATAATAAAAATAATAAATAAAAAAATAAAAAATGCACCAAAATTATAACGCCTTAAACAAATGTATTCAATTGTTTCTCGAATTATCTTTTTGATCGATTAATTAAATATATTCGCTGAAATCAATTTTAATTTGTATATTTGGCGATTTTGCTAACAAAGGCTAAAGATGGGGTCGGGCACCACTTCACCTATTTTGGTTTGTGACTGGATTATGGCTACGGAGCTATAAACCGGGGGATAAGGCCTTATTTTGTTTGGCTAATTCTCGGTGTTTAAAGCTGCTGTTATACTAGTGCAAAAGACAAACGTAACAGCACTTTTAATAAACTCGAGCTGTGGCTCGTCTTCACAATAAACGTACATCGTGAAAAACGTCTTTTTCATTATGAAGACGATAATAACGGAAAGGTATCTTGTCAGTTATTTCCGTTTATTGGATTGGATCCACCTCAAAGAGAAAAAGAAGAAAAAGAATCGTACTGTACGGAGAACTTTCGTTTAAGAGTGACTGTTTGCAACACAATGCGCTTCGTGCATTCACACAGGTGTCAATTCAGTGTTTTACTTATGTGTATAATCAAATAATTAATGTGTGTAATCAAACAATGTGTTTCTGGTTCTGTGTGTAAGATATTGACGAAGTGCTTTTTTCTGTGAAAGATTTTCTTGTTGGTGTATGTTCCCCTTTTTAATTTTAAAATTAACAGTAACAATAAACGTTATGGTTTGCATGGAAGGGGAGCTAGCGATGTGATAAGGCATGCCACTGGTACGGACCACAATAAAGAAAATTAAAGTTTTGTTTAACGACACCACTAGAGAACATTGATATATTAATTATCGGCTATTGGATGTCAAACATTTGGTAATTAATGCAGCGAGAAATTTTTTGTATAAATTTTCCCACAGACAGGAAAGAACATACCACGGCCTTTGACCAGTTGTGGTGCACTGGTTGGAACGAGAGAAAACCCAATCATTTGAATGGATCCACTGAGGTGGTTCGATCCTGCGGCGCAAGGACCTCGAGTGAGCGCTTAACCGTCTCATCTAAATCCCGCCAGTCGGATCACAATAGGGAGATCAGCTCTAAATGGTTAAATATTAAAAACTGGCAATAATGAAATAAATTGTGGACATTTATACCCGCTCGCCCTAGTTTTTATATTGGGGAACAAAAAGAACAAGAAACAAACCCCAACAAGAAAACAAAAACAAACAGCAGCAACAGTAATAACAAATCCCCCATAATATTAATAGAATAATTGTTCGATGCGTGACATTTCCAATATATTGTAAAAAACAACAACACATGTCACCACCGCGTGGGTGAGAGAGAGAGAGAGAGAGAGAGAGAGAGAGAGAGAGAGAGAGAGAGAGAGTGAGGTGAGAGAGAGAGAGAGTGTGTCACAATGTGTCTGTGCGTGTTTGTGTGGCTCTGTGTGCGTGTGTGCGTGTGTGTATAAATGTGTCATTTAACTACTGGTATTGGTGCATAAAAGTAAGATTTATATAAATTACTTTTTTTTTTTTTATTTATTCAAACCATCCGCTGATATTATAAGTAAACTGTAAGCACAAACGCGGTAAATATATTTTAAAAGGACATACCCTAGTTTTTAAACACTAAGGTACATTTTTTACTATTGTAGCCGTTTTTGAAAACTGAAATCATACGTTACTTAGATTTTATTGTTTAGGTTATCCATTTCCGTACATTCGAAGTGTTTTTGGTCGTCCTGGTGTTCTTAATATCACAAAATACATTTCTCATATTTTTAAAAATGCACGCATGTCTGAGAAGTAACCGTTATGGAGTCGAGTTTTAGTCTATTTTAGAGGGTACATGTTTTTCATCATTTCAAAGTCGCAGACTAATGTTTCACTCAGTTGTAACTTTATCCAAATGTGTTACAGGTTTGTAGATTAACTAAACTTAGTGTTAATTTTCACAGGTTGAAAGTAGGGTCTGTCCCTCTAAAGCTAGTTTTGGTGTTTGAATGTAAACTATGAGAGACTAGAATACAGCATTCGTGGCTGTTAGACACCCTTACGGTCCCTAGTTCTCGTTCCAGCCAGGGCACCACGACTGGTTTATCAAAGGCCGTGGTGCGTACTACCCTGTCTGTGTAGTCCTTCACCATATGTTTGACTATGAGAGACTAGAATACAGCATTCGTGGCTGTTAGACACCCTTACGGTCCCTAGTTCTCGTCCCAGCCAGGGCACCACGACTGGTTTATCAAAGGCCGTGGTGCGTACTACCCTGTCTGTGTAGTCCTTCACCATATGTTTGACTATGAGAGACTAGAATACAGCATTCGTGGCTGTTAGACACCCTTACGGTCCCTAGTTCTCGTTCCAGCCAGGGCACCACGACTGGTTTATCAAAGGCCGTGGTGCGTACTACCCTGTCTGTGTAGTCCTTCACCATATGTTTGACTATGAGAGACTAGAATACAGCATTCGTGGCTGTTAGACACCCTTACGGTCTCTAGTTCTCCTTCCAGCCAGGGCACCACGACTGGTTTATCAAAGGCCGTGGTGCGTACTACCCTGTCTGTGTAGTCCTTCACCATATGTTTGACTATGAGAGACTAGAATACAGCATTCGTGGCTGTTAGACACCCTTACGGTCCCTAGTTCTCGTTCCAGCCGGGGCACCATGACTAGTTTATCAAAGGCCGTGGTGCGTACTACCCTGTCTGTGTAGTCCTTCACCATATGTTTGACTATGAGAGACTAGAATACAGCATTCGTGGCTGTTAGACACCCTTACGGTCCCTAGTTCTCGTTCCAGCCGGGGCACCATGACTAGTTTATCAAAGGCCGTGGTGCGTACTACCCTGTCTGTGTAGTCCTTCACCATATGTTTGACTATGAGAGACTAGAATACAGCATTCGTGGCTGTTAGACACCCTTACGGTCCCTAGTGTGTCGTTCCAGCACTATATGTTTGACTTCTGGTTAATCAAAACGTGGTTCTTTCTTACCCTGTCTTATAGATCCTTTTAAAACGTTTGATATAAGACCTAGAAAACCCATTCCGTCTTTGATTAGAGATGAAGTCAAACGTCATTCTTCTCTCTCAGTGCCCCCCACCCCCCGCCCACCCCCCAGCATCGGAGGTAGTGCGGTCAACCCTGTCTGGTGTAGTCCTTCACCATAAATGTCTATAATGTAATGTTATGTGTCATCATATATGATGGGTCCCAGGGGGCGAGACGTAGCCCAGTGGTAAAGCGCTCAGTTGATGCGCGGTCGGTCTGGGATCGATACAGCATTCGTCAGTGGAGCCATTACGGCTATTTCTCGCTCCAGCCAGGGCACCACGACTGGTACATCAAAGGCCGTGGTATGTGCTATCCTGTCTACGGGATAGTCCTTCACCAGATCCGTTTGACTATGAGAGACTAGAATACAGCATTCGTGGCTGTTATACACCCTTACCTCCCTAATTCTCGTGGTCCAGCCAGGACACCACGAACCGTTTATCAAAGGCCGTGAGTGCGTCATTAATAAACCCTGTCTGTGTAGTCCTTTCACCATATGATGTGACTATGTGTTAGACTGTGAATACAGCATTCGTGGCTGTTAGACACCCTAATGGTCCCTAGTTCTCGTCCCAGCCATGGGCACCACGACTGGTTTATCAAAGGCCGTGGTGCGTACTGCCCTCTTTGTGTAGTCCTTCACCATATGTTTGACTATGAGAGACTAGAATACAGCATTCGTGGCTGTTAGACACCCTTACGGTCCCTATCTTTTCTCGTTCCAGCCAGGGCACCATGACTGGTGTATCAAAGGCCGTGGTGCGTACTACCCTGTCTGTGTAGTCCTTCACCATATGTTTGACTATGAGAGACTAGAATACAGCATTCGTGGCTGTTAGACACCCTTACGGTCCCTAGTTCTCGTCCCAACCAGGGCACCACGACTGGTTTATCAAAGGCCGTGGTGCGTACTACCCTGTCTGTGTAGTCCTTCACCATATGTTTGACTATGAGAGACTAGAATACAGCATTCGTGGCTGTTAGACACCCTTACGGTCCCTAGTTCTCGTCCCAGCCAGGGCACCACGACTGGTTTATCAAAGGCTGTGGTGCGTACTGTCCTGTTTGTGTAGTCCTTCACCATATGTTTGACTATGAGAGACTAGAATACAGCATTCGTGGCTGTTAGACACCCTTACGGTCCCTAGTGTGTAGTCCTTCACTATATGTTTGACTTCGTTAAATAAAACATTTCTTTCTTTCCCTTAAGGTCTTATAGATCGTTTAAAACGATATATAAAGACCGAAAAAACCCATTCCGTCTTTGATTAGAGATGAAGTCAAACGTCATTCTTCTCTCTCAGTGCCCCCCACCCCCCGCCCACCCCCCAGCATCGTGAGGTAGACGGTCAAGTCGTTCTGGATGTAGTATCATATAAATGTCTCTAATGTAATGTTATGTGTCATCATATATGATGGGTGGGGGCGAGACGTAGCCCAGTGGTAAAGCGCTCAGTTGATGCGCGGTCGGTCTGGGATCGATCCACGTCAGTGGAGCCATTAGGCTATTTCTCGCTCTAGCCAGTTCACCACGACTGGTACGTCAAAGGCCGTGGTATGTGCTATCCTGTCTACGGGATGGTGGGGGTCCCTCCCCCTGAACATTTTGAAAAATTGACCCCTTCTAGGGCTATTCTGGGATGTTTTCTTCTGGCTAGCCGAGCTGCTTTCACAGGAATGTAAAAAATCGGGATATGATTTTTTTTTTCGCCTTGAGTGGGGGGAGGGGGGTTGTGTGTTTCGACACCCCCCCCCCCCCCCCCCCCTGCGCACGGGCCTGGTTACACCTTGTATATATTCTGAGTTTGTTTTTCTAGATAGCTAAAATAAACTAATGTACAAGAAAGATAACACTACCGAGTGTATACAGAGACTATAGCAGTGTCGAAAATAGAATAAAACTGATTTTCGTCGATTATTTCTTTCATATTAAACTGACAGGTAAATATTTTATAAATACCTATTTAATGATACTCTACCTAATTTAGCATTTACTTGTTTGGGCTCTCATTGATGTACAAGGAGGTGTTTACTCTTGAAATTAAAAGAAAGATGTCAGTAAACAGGTGATTTGTGGACTTTATTGCAACAAACTATAAAACATTTTGATCTGCAAGTGTCAGTTTCATTTACCCTTAAAAAAACGTTTAATTTAAAACTGCAAGTTAACTGAGTATTTTGAATTACAGCATACATTATTAATTATTATCAGCATATTTAGTGAATATATAGTGATACCATCTCGTATCCTCCGGAGTCGGGCCCGTCCGCACCACTATACCAAACCATGACGACTGGACTATACCCTAGTCTGATACTCTCTCTCGTTCAGACGGATCCGGCTTCTCAAGATCTGTATTTCAGCACAGCACTACACCTTCAACGTCTATCGACTGTCAATCTAGGGGTTTTATTGAAGGGATGCAACCCATCTCGTCTCTTTAAGCTGTACACCCAAACGGCCTTAACGAGGCCACTCGTGTGGACATATCGATCGGACTTTAAACTTTAAATCTGAGTTCAAAATTTTATGTCGAAATTACTTCTTTTTTTTTAAATATTATTAAATAGTCCGATCCTCTCTTCTTTCTCTTATTTAATTTTGGACTGTCCTAAAATGCTCCAAATTATATAAATATTCGGCCGAGCAGTCAGTTCTTTTTATTTTTGGCTTGTAACCTTTTTATTTTTTTTATTTATTCTATTAACTTTTTTACTAATTGCTATTTTCAAAATTCTGCCCATTTTCAACCCTCCCCCCCCCCCCCCCCCCCTTCCATCCCGAGTCAGGCCACCGATCTTATCGGAGGTCGGACTCGGGATGGGCGTGTTCGAAACCCTAGTGGTATATGGGCACGTTAAACTAGTTATTATCATCAGCAGCATCTGTTTGTGATAAAGAATCTCCAATAAAAGTGTATTTTCTACTAGTAGAAAAATTATTTTGTTAGAATCATTTATGGGCATATAGTTGAAGGTGTAGTCTTTAAATTTTAAAGCAAAATTTAATTTTTTAAACATTATTTGTAATAGCTGTCATTATTCAACTTGAGATAGCTCCTTTAATACATAGCACGTATAAAACCGGTATAATAGATCACACACTCAGAATGGTTATTGACAGTTTTTGCTCAAATGTTACTTATAAATGTCTACAACTATTTTGTTTTGGAGAGGCTGTCAGTAATCAGAGATGGTCTCTCACATATTGCAACAGCAATGGAATTGACATAATTATGTTGATCGAAATTTGTCATAGTCTGTTCCAATAAAGTGCACAAATCACCTGTTTACTGGCATCTTTATTTTAATTTCAAGAGTAAACACCACTGCGTACATCAACGAGAGCCCAAACAAGTCAATGCTAAATTAGGTAGAGTATCATTAAATAGATATTTACAAACTATTTACCTGTCAGTTTAATATCATGAAAGAAATAATCGACGAAAATCAGTTTTATTCTATTTCCGACACTACTGTAGTCTCTGTATACATTTAGTAGTGTTATCTGTCTTGTACATACTCTCACAATCCACTAACAATTAATTAAAGGGACATGCCCTAGTTTTTAAACACTAAGGCATAGTTTTATTCTATTTACGACACTACTATAGTCTCTGTATACACTCAGTAGTGTTATCTGTCGTGTACATACTCTCACAATCCACAAACAATTAATTAAAGGGACATGCCCTAGTTTTTAAACACTAAGGCATAGTTTTATTCTATTTACGACACTACTATAGTCTCTGTATACACTCAGTAGTGTTATCTGTCGTGTACATACTCTCACAATCCACAAACAATTAATTAAAGGGACATGCCCTAGTTTTTAAACACTAAGGCATAGTTTTATTCTATTTGCGACACTACTATAGTCTCTGTATACACTCAGTAGTGTTATCTGTCGTGTACATACTCTCACAATCCACTAACAATTAATTAAAGGGACATGCCCTAGTTTTTAAACACTAAGGCATAGTTTTATTCTATTTGCGACACTACTATAGTCTCTGTATACACTCAGTAGTGTTATCTGTCTTGTACATACTCTCACAATCCACTAACAATTAATTAAAGGGACATGCCCTAGTTTTTAAACACTAAGGCATAGTTTTATTCTATTTGCGACACTACTATAGTCTCTGTATACACTCAGTAGTGTTATCTGTCTTGTACATACTCTCACAATCCACTAACAATTAATTAAAGGGACATGCCCTAGTTTTTAAACACTAAGGCATAGTTTTATTCTATTTGCGACACTACTATAGTCTCTGTATACACTCAGTAGTGTTATCTGTCTTGTACATACTCTCACAATCCACTAACAATCAATTAAAGGGACATACCCTAGTTTTTAAACACTAAGACATAGTTTTATTCTATTTGCGACACTACTATAGTCTCTGTATACACTCAGTAGTGTTATCTTTCTTGTACATACTCTCACAATCCACAAACAATCAATTAAAGGGACATACCCTAGTTTTTAAACACTAAGGCATAGTTTTATTCTATTTGCGACACTACTATAGTCTCTGTATACACTCAGTAGTGTTATCTGTCTTGTACATACTCTCACAATCCACTAACAATTAATTAAAGGGACATGCCCTAGTTTTTAAACACTAAGGCATAGTTTTATTCTATTTGCGACACTACTATAGTCTCTGTATACACTCAGTAGTGTTATCTGTCTTGTACATACTCTCACAATCCACTAACAATCAATTAAAGGGACATACCCTAGTTTTTAAACACTAAGACATAGTTTTATTCTATTTGCGACACTACTATAGTCTCTGTATACACTCAGTAGTGTTATCTTTCTTGTACATACTCTCACAATCCACTAACAATCAATTAAATGGACATACCCTAGTTTTTAAACACTAAGACATAGTTTTATTCTATTTGCGACACTACTATAGTCTCTGTATACACTCAGTAGTGTTATCTGTCTTGTACATACTCTCACAATCCACTAACGATTAATTAAAGGGACATACCCTAGTTTTTAAACACTAAGACATAGTTTTATTCTATTTGCGACACTACTATAGTCTCTGTATACACTCAGTAGTGTTATCTGTCTTGTACATACTCTCACAATCCACTAACAATTAATTAAAGTGACATGCCCTAGTTTTTAAACACTAAGGCATAGTTTTATTCTATTTACGACACTACTATAGTCTCTGTATACACTCAGTAGTGTTATCGTTCTTGTACATACTCTCACAATCCACTAACAATTAATTAAAGGGACATACCCTAGTTTTTAAACACTAAGACATAGTTTTATTCTATTTGCGACACTACTATAGTCTCTGTATACACTCAGTAGTGTTATCTGTCTTGTACATACTCTCACAATCCACTAACAATTAATTAAAGGGACATATGCCCTAGTTTTTAAACACTAAGGCATAGTTTTTACTATTAGAGCAGGCCTGCACAAATTGCACGAACGACCGTTTCGTTCGTGCATCGGTTATGCCATTTTATTTGGCATAACCGATTTACCGTTCGTGTAAAATTTACTGAATGATTAATCCCGGCAACGTACCAAAATATTTTTATCGCGGGTACAAACATTAGACTTGTTCCCGACGCAGTGCTTTTTCGTAGTGCGTACCGTAACCAGTTAAGTTTGTATAAATATCTTGCACAGTAGGTACATTCCCATTGGTTGTTAGAAGGCGTTATAGCCGAATTTAACCAATAAAAAAATGGCGATATTGTGATGGTCATTACAGTCTCGAACTGGATCAGCAACCAGTCACAGTGACTCTATTATTAACTGTAATCAAACATTACTTTGATTTTATTATTTAGATTATCCATTTCCGCACATTCGGAGTATGTTTGGTCATGCTGGTGATTTTAATATCACAAAAGACATGTCTCATATTTTTAAAAACGCACGTGCGTCTGAGAAGTAACAGTTATGGAGTCGAGTTTTAGTTTATTTTTAGAGGGTATTTCACTATTTCAAGGTCACAGATTATGTTTCACTCAGTTGTAACTTTATCCAAATGTGTTACAAGTTTGTAGATTAACTAAACTTAGTGTGCATTTTCATGGGCTGAAACTGGGGTATGTCCCTTTAACAGCGTCTAGTCAACCAAGATCACTGGTGTGTACACAGGACGAAGAAAGGACCTCACAGATATTGAAAGAGGAAACCCGCTGTCGCCACTTTATAGGCTACTCTTTTCGATTACCAGCAAGGGATTTTTTATATGCATCATCCCGCCGACAGGATAGTACATACCACGGCCTTTGTTACACCAGTCATTTCTCACAAGCCACCAACAATTAACCATTATCAGAGAGTGTATTCAACCGAGATCACTGCTGCGTACCCAGCACAGCGTGCCTGAACCTTAAGAAGTTACAAGCACGAAAATCAGTTGCAATTAAATGAAATAGGTGTTTTCTCCATGTGTATTAAGTGTTATAAAGTGTGTATCATGATACACTACTGTATCAAAGGTCGTGGTACGTACTACCCTTTGTGTGGAACACTCCATATAAAATATCCCTTGCTACTAATAGAAAAAGTACACACGCCAGTGTGTAGCGATTAAACCATCTGACGTACGGCTGGTAGGTATTGGGTTCGCATCCCGGTACCGGCTGCCACCCAAAGTGTGTTTGCGTGTGTGTGCGTTTGTGTGTGTGTATTTCGTCTTTCTCCCTACCACCATCACTCTTTGTCTCCCTACCACACTTCCCCTCATCTCTCTCTCTCTCTCTCCTCTCTCTCTCTCTCTCTCTCTCTCTCTCTCTCTCTCTCTCTCTCTCTGGTGGGGCAGGACGTAGCCCAGTGGTAAAGCGCTCGCTTGATGCGCGGTCAGCCTTGGATCGATCCCCGCCCATTTAGGCTATTTTTGGTTCCAGCCAGTGCGCCACGACTGGCATATCAAAGGTTGTGGTATGTACTAGCCTATCTGTGGGATAGTGCATATAAAAGATCCCTTGCTGCTAATCAAAAAGAATAACCCATGAAGTGGCGACAGCGGTTTTCCTCTCTCAATATCTGTGTGTCCTTAACCATATGTCCGACGCCATATAACCGTAAATAAAATGTGTTGAGTGCGTCTTTATATAAAACATTTCCTTCCTCTCTCTCCTTCGCCTAAATTGCTTACCAAGTTTTATACTTTACTGTGTATGTAGCGGGTGTTGCAGCTTTTGTAGGGACTTAGAGCAACTTACACAGATCAGAATGGTACATACACTCTTCGCGATATCAATGAATCTAGTCAATTCAACCTTGTGATTACAGTTTACACAGATCAGAATGGCACATACACTATTCACGATATCATTGAATCTAATCATGTCAACCTTGTGATTACAGTTTACACAGATCAGAATGGTACATACACTATTCGCGATATCAATGAATCTAGTCAATTCAACCTTGTGATTACAGTTTACACAGATCAGAATGGTACATACACTATTCACGATATCATTGAATCTAATCATGTCAACCTTGTGATTACAGTTTACACAGATCAGAATGGTACATACACTATTCGCGATATCAATGAATCTAGTCAATTCAACGTTGTGATTACAGATTACACAGATCAGAATGGTACATACACTGTTCGCGATATCAGTGAATCTAGTCAAGTCAACCTTGTGATTACAGTTTACACAGATCAATCTAGTCAATTCAACCTTGTGATTACAGTTTACACAGATCAGAATGGTACATACACTATTCGCGATATCAGTGAATCTAGTCAAGTCAACCTTGTGAATGAATGAATGAATGAATGTTTAACGACACCCCAGCACGAAAAATACATCGGCTATTGGGTGTCAAACTATGGTAATGCAAATAAATAAAGTGATGATCAACATCAATATAAAAATTGAAGACAAACAAAAACAGTGTAAAGAACTGTGCAAAAATACAAATATCACAGAATTTTACGGATACTGAATTTTACTCGAAACTTCAATTTTGTGCTGTATTGGCCATTCTCAAAGAGAATATTACACCCCTGCACCACGGTGAGGTTACAGCACACGCAGGGGTCAACCTTGTGATTACAGTTTACACAGATCAGACTGGTACATACACTATTCGCGATATCATTGAATCTAGTCAAGTCAACCTTGTGATTACAATTTACACAGATGAGAAGACAAATTAAACTCGGGTCACAAATGTGGGGAAGGAAGGAAATTTTTCATTTAACGACGCACTCAACACATTTTATTTACGGTTATATGGCGTCAGACATATGGTTAAGGACCACACATATATTGAAGGAGGAAACCCGCTGTCGCCACTTCATGGGTTACTCTTTTTGATTGGCAGCAAGGGATCTTTTATATGCACCATCCCATATACAGAATAGCACATACCACGGCCTCTGATGTACCAGTCATGGTGCACTGGCTGGGGTGAGAAATAGACCAATGGACCCACTGACGGGAATCGATCCCAAACCAACCGCGCATCAAGCGAGCGCTTTACCACTGGGCTACGTACCGCCCTACAAATGTGTGGCAATGCACGACATGTAAAACCGATATCACACGGTG
This sequence comes from Gigantopelta aegis, assembly GCF_016097555.1. Taxonomy (NCBI): domain Eukaryota; kingdom Metazoa; phylum Mollusca; class Gastropoda; order Neomphalida; family Peltospiridae; genus Gigantopelta; species Gigantopelta aegis. Next base: position 30,387,883 of record NC_054710.1, read on the forward strand.
CGTGTTTGTAGCGATACAACACGATACTGAAATATACGATCAGATATCCTATATCGAGTACATGACAATCGTACGACATGTAAAACCGGTATCACACGGTGCGTGTTTGTAGCGATACAACACGATACTGAAATATACGATCAGCTATCCTATATCGAGTACATGACAATCGTACGACATGTAAAACCGATATCACACGGTGCGTGTTTGTAGCGATACAACACGATACTGAAATATACGATCAGCTATCCTATATCGAGTACATGACAATCGTACGACATGTAAAACCGATATCACACGGTGCGTATTTATAGCGATACAACACGATACTGAAATATACGATCAGATATCCTATATCGAGTACATGAAAATCGTACGACATGTAAAACCGGTATCACACGGTGCGTGTTTGTAGCGATACAACACGATACTGAAATATACGACCAGATATCCCATATCGAGTCGTATCATGAAATATACACCATGTGAGGCTGGCTTAAAATGTTCACCCGGAAAATCGCACGCATGCTCAGGTCGCCTTTGACAATTAGGACAATCTTGTTTAACACGCTTAACAAAATTATTATGCATTTAACTTACGCTATAACATCCCCTAGCCCCACCCACAGAAACAAGCTAGGTTCAACTATGAATATAGTCACCATTACCTTTTTTAAGAGAAGCATTACTATATGATATTAAATTAATTTTCTTACACGCACGTTGGTGAGAATGCGTTACTTGTTGTTAGTTGTTTACACACGTGTTAACAATTTCAAAACATACGACTGGCTGCTCCTAGATGATGACTTGGTCACGAATGCCATACATTCCAATGAAAAACTACACGATGGAAATAGATTACACCGTGACGTATAGTTAAACTGACAACCATGAGAGTGTGACGCGTAAAGCTGGATTTATACGTTTGACGTCGTCACCCGCCTTAATAGCTAACATACGCTACGTCGGTTGGCGGCGACAGCTGGCGAAAGCCGGCATACATGACCGCACGTTTAGCGCCAGGGTCTCAAGTGTAAATCAAAGCTCGCAGGCGCCTACCTATTTTCAAGGCTCCACGTAGATATTTTAATTTTACCAGATGTTAAGATGGCTGACATAAATGCTAATGCAACAGTTATAATTGAAAGTAAAGTTTGTTTTTATTTAACGACGCCAATATAGCGCATTGACTGTTTAATCATCGGCTATTGGACGTCAAACATAATGGACATTCTGACACAGTTTCATGGGGAACCCGCTAGATTTTTTCATTAGTCGCAAGGAATATTTTAAATGCATCATCCCACAGACAGGATAAAACATACCACGGCCTTTGTCCAGTTGTGGAACAGTGGTTGGGATGGGAAAAAACCCAATCACAGAATGAGTAAATGAGTAAAACTTCCTATTATACGTGATGTGGAATGATGTGGCTACTTCTGATTGTCTGAATTGCCGGCGTTTGCAAGCGCACATCTTGAAAGTTCAACACAATTGAACTCTGGAAATTGTTATGCCGACATTCGCTGACGTTTAAAGTATAAACCTATGCGCTGGTGAACGCCGGCAGCCACCGGCTGTGGCCGTATGCTAGCGTATTACGGCGGGTGACGGCGTTAAAAGCATAAATCCAGCTTAAGCCTTAAACTGTACTGAGCGGGATCTAGGTCAGTTGGAAGACCTGAGGTCGTTGGAACGAATCCCCTTGGTTGAGTATACCAAAAGTCGTGTTGGTACCTGCAAAACCAAGTGCTATAATTTTGTGCAAAACCAGGTGTGTTTTACAAACACCTGTGTATATCGAAAATCAGTCATCAAAGGTTGCACTTTCTTCAGTTAATACTTTGAGGAAAGCGGTTGTAGTATTCAACTGCATTGGTTATATTTTGCTTGATACAATATTCATATACTGTTTTAACTAGTGTTCGATATTCGGGCCGAAAATGGTATTCGAATAGCCGATGGAAATGACAAGCAAATATTAGAATACTAGCTAAACAACAATTATCTTTGTGTGATGAACTTCTAATTACTGCCAAAAGCAAGTTACGACAGAAAACAAATAAGAAGCATAATGGGGTAGTAACTGGTAGCTAACGTAGCTATATAGTTTGACTTCTCGTCTAGTAATACTGAATTATCAATATCGAATTATCAAACAACACTAAAATAGCAACCGGCCTCGGTGGCGTCGTGGTAGGCCATCGGTATACAGGCTGGTAGGTACTGGGTTCGGATCCCAGTCGAGGCATGGGATTTTTAATCCAGATACCGACTCCAAACCCTGAGTGAGTGCTCCGCAAGGCTCAATGGGTAGGTGTAAACCACTTGCACCGACTAGTGATCCATAACTGGTTCAACAAAGGCCATGGTTTGTGCTATCCTGCCTGTGGGAAGCGCAAATAAAAGATCTCTTGCTGCTAATCGGAAGAGTAGCCCATGTAGTGGCGACAGCGGGGTTCCTCTCAAAATCTGTGTGGTCCTTAACCATATGTCTGACGCCATATAACCGTAAATAAAATGTGTTGAGTGCGTCGTTAAATAAAATTTTTTTTTCTTTCTTTCTAAAATAGCATGACCGAAAACAAATATGCGCCAGGAACTCATACAGGAAACCACCAGATCCGTTCACAGGGTTGTTGTTAGTTGGGCTCTGCATGTTTTCTGTTTTGTTCTGTCTTTATTTTTTTATTTTTTTATTTTTTATTTTTTGGACAGAAAATGTAGCATTCTGAAAGTGCTCAGACCTAAACGATTTCCAGATGCGCCTTCAGTTGCTGACTGAGCGGATTCGGACACATTCCCATTTGTAACAAGAGGACAACACAAATACATAGTTAACACATAAAACAAGAACACACATTAACACAGAATATCTACTAATGCATAAAACAAGAACACACATTAACACAGAATATCTATTAATACATATAACAAGAACACACATTAACACAGAATATCTACTAACACATAAAACAAGAACACACATTAACACAGAATATCTACTAACACATAAAACAAGAACACACATTAAAACATAATATCTACTAACACATATAACAAGAACACACATTAACACAGAATATCTACTAACACATAAAACAAGAACACACATTAACACAGAATATCTACTAACACATAAAACAAGAACACACATTAACACAGAATATCTACTAACACAAAACAAGAACACACATTAACACAGAATATCTACTAACACATAAAACAAGAACACACATGAACACAGAATATCTACTAACGCATAAAACAAGAACACACATTAACACAGAACATCTACTAACGCATAAAACAAGAACACACATTAACACAGAACATCTACTAACACGTTATCAAAATAGCTAAAACGTGCGAAGAAGAAACACCATTGCACAAGTTCACAAGACCAGATATTTTTTAAAACTAGTGCATTACACAAACATAATAGAATATCTTTCATTTTAGAGACTCTGGGATAGTTCCATAGTATTTTTGTATATATTTTCTTCTAATGTTTTCGATAGGCCCCGACCCAATAATAGTTATTCTTCCAGGTTGCATTGTACCAAAGAAGAAAACTCCCTGTCAAAGTTCCAAATTCAAAGTCTTATATTTACTCTAATATTTATGGATTATAACAGCTGCGGTTCTGATTAGTAGTAGTAATAAGTGACTGATTATTTGTGCAAATACCATATCCATTGCAAATAAATAAATAAATAAGCTTTGACTTGTTATACAGTTGTTATCAGGTATACACAAACTAATAAAATTAGAGCAGGGTACCCCACAAAAACAAAAACAACAATAACGAAAAAAACAACAACACAACAACAACAACAACAACAAAAAACAACAACAAGAAACAAACAAACAACAACAAGCAAATGGAACTGCGATTTTTAGCAAAAATTACTTTTAGCTTCTTACAGGTAGATTATATGTACATCAGTTTTATTAATACACGTTAACATTAACGGCAGTGGTATTTGATTTGGTGCATTGTAACCTCCAGGAAACGACACGCCTTACAGGTAGATTATATGTAAGGTGCCACACTTATTATTGATCAACGCTTACATCAGTTTTATTAATAGACGTTAACATTAACGGCAGTGGTTATTTGATTTGGTGCATTGTAACCTCCAGGAAACAACACGCCTTACAGGTAGATTATATACTCTTCAAAAGAAGAAACGCAAAACCACATTGTCGTAACATTTGGAGAATTGATTTAATTATTGAATGGTGAGTCCGATAATTACCAAATGTTGCAGGATTGTTCACAATTCACTCTAGTCCATTGTGAGTAAGTGATAGGACACACCACCAAAGTCAAGGTCATCTGGAGTCAATACCGGGTGTGGCCTCCGCGTGTGTTGACAACTGCCTGGCACCGCCTGCCCATTGAAGCAACCAGAGTACGGATGACGTCCCGGGGGATGGTGGCCCACTCGGCCTGCAAGGCTGCTGCCAGCTCGGGCAGGGTCTGGGGCTGTGGTTGTCGCTGTCGGAGGCGTCGGTCCAACTCGTCCCATAGATGCTCAATTGGGTTCAAATCCGGTGATATCGATGGCCAAGGAAGGACATTAATGTTGTTGTTCTGTAGGAAAGCCGTTGTGAGACGTGCTGTGTGAGGCCTGGCGTTGTCATGTTGGAACACTGCGTTGGCGTTGGCCATAACTGGAACGATGTGTGGCCGGAGGATCTGGTCAATGTAGCCCTGTGCATTCAGGTTGCCCTGCACGTGGACCAAGTCAGTTCTGCCAGTGTGTGAGATGGCTGCCCACACCATGACACTACCCCCGCCGAATCTGTCCACTTCCTGCACGCAGTTTGCCGCATAACGTTCACCACGACGCCTATACACGCGACATCTTCCATCATGACGTCGGAGCAGAAATTGGGACTCGTCACTGAACCACACCTGTCTCCATCGCAGTTGAGGCCATTGTCGATGAATCTGGCACCACTGCAGTCGGAGTCGACGGTGTTGTGGTGTTAAGATGACATCTCGAACTGGACGTCTGGCACGAATTCCTACCTCACGTAGGCGGTTCCGTACGGTCTGGTCGGATATCCTGCGCAAACATGGTATTGCTGCGGCTGTGGAGGTGGCAGTAGTCAATCGTTCCCGAAGGTGGCGTACCCGGATGTAGCGGTCCTGCCCGGGGGTAGTGACCCGTGGTCGACCGGATCTAGGGAGGTCACGTGTTGATCCATGTTGCTGGTAACGGTCCCACAGTCTGGAGATGGTGCTTGGGGACACATGGAATGCCCTGGCAACGGCCGTTCTGGATTCGCCTGCGTCTAGTCGGCCGATGGCATTGTTTCTCTGCGGTTCACTGAGACGTGGCATGTCCTGGATTGTCAACTGTCGGCCAGATACAGAGGCCAGGCAAGCGAACACCCTGCACTTTTATACTGTCGGTGTTCATGTTGCACGTGCAGACAACGCACGTGCAGTGGTGACATGGTTTGCACGTGGCTGCGTTTTTGCGAATATTCACATTTTGGAACTTTATTGTACAGTAGCTGCGTTTTATCGAATGTAACCGTGGGAATGTGTTTGGGACATGCAATGACCTTATATTCACAAAGCATGAACCGGTAGGAAACATAAAATCGGAGTTATAACCCATTTGTACCCTTTTGCGTTTCTTTTTTTGAAGAGTATATGTAAGGTGCCACACTTATTATTGATCAACGCTTACAACAGTTTTATTAATACACGTTAACATTAACGGCAGTGGTATTTGATTTGGTGCATTGTAACCTCCAGGAAACGACACGCCTTACAGGTAGATTATATGTAAGGTGCCACACTTATTATTCTCGGAACCGAACATACGGGTACTTCGACCCCTGGCCGCCATTGTTTATCACGTGACGCGGTGAAGCTTCTCCTTAGTTACGTATGGTTTGATAGTGAAATGAGGCAACTTTGGTCGATCATTTACAACAGTTAACGGTCACGATGCCTAACACATGTTGTGCAGTTGGCTGCATAAACCATAACATGATGTTAAAAAAAGAAGAGACTAGGCGCCGCTTGTGGGTAGGGTCATTAAAACGACAAACCTGATGGAATTCCATGGCTTCCCTCACAGAATGTGACTACGTTGACTTTAATGTTGTTGCTTGTTGACACCAACAGAGATTAATTTAGCAAACAAAATGGTTAAAGCATGTGCAGTGATAAAAATCCCACATTATACTGTAAATAAAATACACAATTCCATGAAAAACCCCCCAACAAAACGATGCATCCAGTTCTTGAATAAAGAGTATATTCCTTTATCATTAAATTTGTGTGGTCTTTATTTTTCATTTAATCTTAGTTGCTTGGATATTATCTATACTTGTATTTATTTTGCCATACCACAGCTACTACATCTTATTTATTTTTTAATTTTAAAATAAAAGTTTATACTGCTAAATTACACACATATACTAATTATAATATAGGCCTAAATTCTTGTTTAAACTTTTATTTTTTTTATTTTTTTTGCAAATGTGTCTGTAGCAGGCCTGCAGTAAGAAAATATAGGTTCGTCCCCCCCCCCCTCCCCCCTCTCTCGGTGTGTTTAGTATTTACTTTGGTGCAGAGGGTAAATAATGTGTGTGCCTTTGTTTCAGTATATATATATATGCCAAATTTCTAGGGAAGTCACTAATGTGTGTGTGTGTATATATATATCTGTATATGTATATGTATACATATACATACATACAATATATATATATATATATATATATATATATATATATATATATATACATACATACATACATACATACATACATACATACATACATATATATACACACACACACACACATAGTCATTTCCCTAGAAATTTGTCAAGGAATGGTAGACCAAACACTTTTGGGGCATTTTCACCATTTTCGGGGCACTTTTTTTCATTAAAAATACATTAAAATTAATTGAAATAAACATTAATGTAATTTATGTGCTTGCTTTAATAAATGAATGGCAAAAGATGTAAAAGGCTTATTTTATTAATTAATAATACTTTTTGGGGTGTTTTATAAAGGCAATTTTAGAATTAATTAGTGAAAAAGGCTTATTTAATCTCAGGGCAGCATGGTGCTGATTAAGGCAAGATGGTGCTAGACTATTGAGGCATGGTGCTGCACCATGCTAAAACAAGCTAGGTAAAACACTACACATACACATACATCTAAAAATACATAAAAATCTATTCTATTGTGGATCAATGTAATTTGGTGGTTGTGGTACATTTGTAAATTTTACTTGTTCAAGTTAGAGGACTTACCTTTTTACATATATATATACTCTTCAAAAAAAGAAACGCAAAAGGGTACAAATGGGTTATAACTCCGATTTTATGTTTCCTACCGGTTCATGCTTTGTGAATATAAGGTCATTGCATGTCCCAAACACATTCCCACGGTTACATTCGATAAAACGCAGCTACTGTACAATAAAGTTCCAAAATGTGAATATTCGCAAAAACGCAGCCACGTGCAAACCATGTCACCACTGCACGTGCGTTGTCTGCACGTGCAACATGAACACCGACAGTATAAAAGTGCAGGGTGTTCGCTTGCCTGGCCTCTGTATCTGGCCGACAGTTGACAATCCAGGACATGCCACGTCTCAGTGAACCGCAGAGAAACAATGCCATCGGCCGACTAGACGCAGGCGAATCCAGAACGGCCGTTGCCAGGGCATTCCATGTGTCCCCAAGCACCATCTCCAGACTGTGGGACCGTTACCAGCAACATGGATCAACACGTGACCTCCCTAGATCCGGTCGACCACGGGTCACTACCCCCGGGCAGGACCGCTACATCCGGGTACGCCACCTTCGGGAACGATTGACTACTGCCACCTCCACAGCCGCAGCAATACCAGGTTTGCGCAGGATATCCGACCAGACCGTACGGAACCGCCTACGTGAGGTAGGAATTCGTGCCAGTCGTCCAGTTCGAGGTGTCATCTTAACACCACAACACCGTCGACTCCGACTGCAGTGGTGCCAGATTCATCGACAATGGCCTCAACTGCGATGGAGACAGGTGTGGTTCAGTGACGAGTCCCGATTTCTGCTCCGACGTCATGATGGAAGATGTCGCGTGTATAGGCGTCGTGGTGAACGTTATGCGGCAAACTGCGTGCAGGAAGTGGACAGATTCGGCGGGGGTAGTGTCATGGTGTGGGCAGCCATCTCACACACTGGCAGAACTGACCTGGTCCACGTGCAGGGCAACCTGAATGCACAGAGCTACATTGACCAGATCCTCCGGCCACACATCGTTCCAACATGACAACGCCAGGCCTCACACAGCACGTCTCACAATGGCTTTCCCACAGAACAACAACATTAATGTCCTTCCTTGGCCATCGATATCACCGGATTTGAACCCAATTGAGCATCTATGGGACGAGTTGGACCGACGCCTCCGACAGCGACAACCACAGCCCCAGACCCTGCCCGAGCTGGCAGCAGCCTTGCAGGCTGAGTGGGCCACCATCCCCCGGGACGTCATCCGTACTCTGGTTGCTTCAATGGGCAGGCGGTGCCAGGCAGTTGTCAACACACGCGGAGGCCACACCCGGTATTGACTCCAGATGACCGTGACCTTGGTGGTGTGTCCTATCACTTACTCACAATGGACTAGAGTGAATTGTGAACAATCCTGCAACATTTGGTAATTATCGGACTCACCATTCAATAATTAAATCAATTCTCCAAATGTTACGACAATGTGGTTTTGCGTTTCTTCTTTTGAAGAGTATATATATGTAGTTTCGTAGTATTCTACAGTTCAGTGTGTGTGTGTGTGTGTGTGTGTGTGTGTGTGTGTAATCTGCTTTAGAAATTACCTGCAATAAAATGAATGGTCAACTGCCATATCTGATATTTGTTTTCCATTTTGAAAACACTGTTTGACATGGAGAATACAGCATTTAACCATCTCATTCATATATTTTCCTTGAATATGCTACATAAGTGCATCTACATGAGGTAATTTAACCCGGGTTAAAAGCAACTTAGGTTAAATATGTGTAGTCTAGTAGAAGGCATACCGATACAGATCAGTTTATTAACAACCATATTTGCCTCCTTACTCCAACTGTATACTATTAAAAATTAGTTTTGTAGATATTACTTAAATTGAACTGCAATAACAATTCCAATACAGCACAAGACTGAACAAGAAAATATCTACAATATCCATTGTGACTAGATATAAAACAACACCAATATTATACATATATATATATTAACCATTATTTACTCCGGTAAGTTTTTGTGTTTTATTACTAAATATACCAGGTTAAAACCTATTATTAAAACATTTGCATGTTTGTTCGACGAGGTAACACATGTTTTATTAGGTTGTAGACCTCGATATGAAAATAACTGAGGGAACTGATTATTTGCTCCCTAATGTAGTTTATGGGGGGCAATTTAAAATATTACCATATTGATACTACATGTATATAAATTCACATGCCAAAGGAAACTATATATTATTCTCCTTGAAACTAATCTCAGGTGTGATGGGTAAGTAGAGAGAGATATTGCTCCCCCTAGATGTCAAGGTCTGAGAATGGCTATATTTTATTATTGCTATTTTTTGTTGCCTGCATTCAACCGGTAAGGAAGGGCAACATCATGTGGTAATTTTGCAATCTGTAAACACAAAAGCATTTCATTATTTCAAGAAACTGTATTTTGTTTTAAGAATAAAAGAATGTATTCAGTGGAACATTATACTGTTGCCAATACATCTATATAATAAGATATGACAATAATACTATTGTAATTTTGAACTTGTAAAGTAACAACTTTGCCATTGTTTAATTATTACATATTATTTGGAAATAAAATAATTATTAAATCATACAAATAATTAACTTAATCATGCATACAAAATTTATTATAAATACAAATTATATATTTTGTAGCCCACATCATAATTATTATATTAATAATTATCTTATCATTTCAAAATTGTTAAAATTTATAATTAACATTACCTGAAAATTGCATCAACAAAAATTATATTCTGCCCAACCTGCCCTGTCCCATCGACATTCAAAGTACACGGAAACACATCGGTACTAAATATAGATTATACTAATTCAGATTCCCGTTGTTCGTTTCTCTTATATGGCAACCCAAGCTGTTATAATACACATAAGACGTATTGCAACTATGTGTTAGCTACAGAAAATAAATGACAATATGTAAGGCATGTAAAAAGTTGATATGATAACTTTATTCTATGTAAACCAGTAATCACTAAGGCTTTGCTTCACCCCCAAAGACCCGAATGATCGGTATCTAGGCCGTGTGACGTCACGCCAGTTCCGAGAATTTATCAACGCTTACAACAGTTTTATTAATATACGTTAACATTAACGGCAGTGGTATTTGATTAGGTGCATTGTAACCTCCAGGAACCGACACATCTCCTATATACAAGGAAGTATTTCGTAACAAGATCGCACACTTTGATGCAGGAACAATTCGAAGGTATGTTCACATTTAATTTAAAATATTAATTTAATCAAAGAGTTTTTGTTTTGTTTAAGAATACCACTAAAGCACATTGATTTATTAATCATCGGCTCTTCGATTTTAAACATTTCGTAATTAGAGAAGTAACCCGCTACATTTTTCCATTAGTAGCATGCTACATTTCATAGCACCATCCCACAGACATGATAGTACATACCACTGCCTTTGATATACCAGTCGTATTGCACTGGTTGGTACGAGAAATAGCTCAATGAGGCCAATTGATGGTATATCGATCCTGGATCGATCACGTAACAGGAGAACACTTTACCACTGGACTACGTCCCGCCCCTCACTCGTTAAAGCTCATGACAGAAAACTTATTTCACTTAAATTTGATAACAGATTGTAACGAGTTTAATATCCTCTATGTACCATTTTAAGTATAGAGGCCCAACCCGTGGGTTTCTAGTCTGATATCTGTACCGAATTTAGATTGACGGCAGATATATCAGACTAATTGTGGGGTTTGTATAATGCTGGCTACGAGGGACGTTAAAATACTCAATCTGATAACATGTCTCTAGATCATTGATATATCAGACCAATTGTGGGGTTTGTATAATGCTGGCTACGAAAGACGTTAAAATACTCAATCTGGTTACATGTCTCTAGATCATTGATATATCAGACCAATTGTGGGGTTTGTATAATGCTGGCTACGAAAGACGTTAAAATACTCAATCTGGTTACATGTCTCTAGATCATTGATATATCAGACCAATTGTGGGGTTTGTATAATGCTGGCTACGAAGGACGTTAAAATACTCAATCTGATAACATGTCTCTAGACCAGTGATATATCAGACCAATTGTGGGGTTTGTATAATGCTGGCTACGAAGGACGTTAAAATACTCAATCTGGTAACATGTCTCTAGACCATTGATATATCAGACCAATTGTGGGGTTTGTATAATGCTGGCTACGAAGGACGTTAAAATACTCAATCTGGTTACATGTCTCTAGACCAGTGACGGGACTTCTAGAATTGTTATAAAAACACACTAGCCATGGGATCAGTGGTTAAGCCATCGGACTACCGGCTGGTAGGCACATGGTTCGCAGCCCGGTACCGGCTCCAACCCAGAGCGAGTTCTTAAGGGGCCACTAAACCCTCTTGTCTCTCATTAACCAACTAACAACTAACCCAATGTCATGGACAGACAACCCAGATAGCTGAGCGGTGTGCCCAGGACAGCGTGCTTGAAGCTTAATTGGATATAAGCACGAAAATATGTTGAAATGAAATGAATGATAAGTAATTTTTAAAATGTACTAGCTATGATTAAAAATTCACGAGCACAACTTTAAGTAAAAGTAGGAATAATCAGATATGTCACCTAAAGGAGATAGAGTCCTTAGATTTGACGGGAGGGGAGGAGGGTGAGGACAGGATATTCATATTTACGAAATAAACTTAAATACAACATTTGATAACTTTTTTTCACTACCCATCGGGCATAGCCAAAATAGTTATTTACAAGCTCAACATTGAATATCGCTAACCATGTGAGTGGGGCTATCATAATCTAGAAGCCATGCCAGTAAGGTTTTTTTTTTTTTAAATTTACACTGATACAGAGTTCGCAGCTCAGCTACATACAAGTCTATATCATCTATAGTCTGTTTACATCTAAACGGAACCTACGAATTTGAATGAAAGGCCACAACGAATACAGTTAAAATGCACATCAAACATAATACTACGTTTTAAACCCATACCAACTATTTTGAAGAAAACAAATTCAGCGTAAATAAAAACGTTTCTCAAAAAATTACCTTCAAATTATATACTAATTTTAACACAGGGGAGAAGACCATTGTGAGAACAGTCTTCACTTGCATTGTCACTAAGTAGTCGATAATGCAGTACATAGCGATTAAGGTAGAACTGCGCGCGCTTTAATTTGGCCGTTCCGCCAATTGCCTTCATACCTGTATCAAAAAGGAAGGGAATTTAATTTACGTAATTTGATGGCAATTTGCAAAGAGACTTTAATTATTATTTTTTAAATTTACAGTGCTATTTGAATAAGTATGGGTTTAACACTTAATTCATGTGAATTTTTAAAATTTATTTAATATAAATTTACATGCCAATTGATCGCGTCCCTTTTGACCTACTTATACTCTGATGTAGTTTGTAACATGTTGTTAGTAACTGACACTGTGTGACATTTGCCAAAATAAATTGTCACGAATGCACTGTAAACACTGTTTGTGTGTAGGATTTCAACAATGGCCGCTAAGGCTGATGTTGTTAACAATGTAGTACAACGTTCATTATGCATTGTCATCGGGACATCGTTAGGTCATTGGCGCCCACGTAGATAGAAGTTATGACAGGAGATTCTAAACAGTTTGATATTTAGTTCAATAAGAAATAGTTCGTACTGCACATATTTCTAGAACTACGAACGAGCAAAACCTCTACTGCAACTATACTGCTAATCTTACTAGTAGTCTTATACTACTCCTACCACAACCACTACTACCACTACTACTACCACTAATATTACTACTACTAATAATAATACCACTACTACAACAACTACTACTACTACTACCGCTACGACCGCTGTCATCGTCACTACCACTAATATTACTACTACCACTACTATTACTACTACCACAACTGCAACTACTACTGCCACTAATACTATCACTACAACTACTATTACTAGTACTACTAATACTACCACTACTACTGTTACAACTACCAACACCACTACTACTACTACTATTAGTACTACTACTACTACTACTATTACAATTTCTACTACTACTACCACTACCACTACTACTACTACTACCACTACTACTACTACTATTAGTACTACTACTACTACTACTATTACAATTTCTACTACTACTACCACTACCACTACTACAACTACTACCACTACTACTACTACCAGGGCCGTAGCTAGGATTTTTGTTTGGGGGAGGGGGGCAACTAAGTAGTTAATAGTCTAAAAATCCTTTTCTTTAAAGGGAGATTCCTGACTGCTGCATTGTAAGATGTTTCCGACTGATACAAAATGTCTACGATTATACTTACATATTAAATATATTTTCTTGTTTGGAATATCAGTGCCTGTATATTCAATGTGTTTCTGGTCGTCTTAATATTTGTAAGAAGCCCAAACTGGATTTTGTCTTCAAATAATTTCGTACGTGTGAAATTTGTTTTTTTTTTAGGAAATAAAATGTAAATTAGCCTAGTACAAATATTAGAACGTCCAGAAACACGTTTAATATACAGCCACTAATATTTTAAAATAGAAAATATATTTAATATGTAAGTTTAATCGTAGAAACATTTTATTAGTCAGGAATGTCCCTTTAATTTTCCATAATGCTTTCCAAATTTTTTCGGGAGGGGGGGAGGGCAACTGCCCCCCCTTGCCCCCATGCTAGCTACGGCCCTGACTACTACTGCTGGTACTACTACTACTACTACTACTACTGGTACTACTACTACTACTACTACTACTACTACTACTGGTACTACTACTACTACTGCTACTGCTGCTGCTGCTAGTGCTACTACTACTACTACTACTACTACTACTACTACTACTACTACTACTGGTACTACTGCTATTGCTGCTGCTGCTGCTGCTACTACTACTACTACTACTACTACTACTACTACTACTACTACTACTACTACTACTACTACTACTACTACTAGTACTACTACTTATTTTATGTCGCTTCAAGAAATGATGTTGAAATGTTCAAGGTTTTTCTATTATGCATGTCAGTATGTTACACAGGCAGATCCTGGGGGTACAAGGGGTGATACCCTTTTTATGACATACTAATATTTGCCGTATTGGGACAGTCTGTCGAGTCGAAAACTATTTGTTATTTACTCTTTTTGTAAAAATATTTTTTGTGTTGCAGCAAGGGGAGGGCGGGATGTAGCCCAGTGGTAAGGCGCTCGCTCGATGCGCGGTCGGTCTGGGATCGATCCCCGTCGGTGGGCCCATTGGGCCATTTCTCGTTCCACCCAGTGTACCACGACTCATGGGCGTCAATCCGGCTTTAAAAGTGGGGGGGGGGGACGTGTTAGTGTTAGTGTGTGTGTGTGTGTGTGTGAGAGAGAGAGAGAGAGAGAGAGAGAGAGAGAGAGAGAGAGAGAAGAGAGAGAGAGAGAGAGAGAGAGAGGAATGTCAATGAAAATCATAAATCTACACTTTAGTGTTTAAACTTTTAATTTTTGTTTGTTTTTTGTTGTTGCTGTTGTTGTTTTTGTTGGTGTTGTTTTTGTTGCTTTTGCTAAACGAAAAAGTGGGGGGGGGGGGGACACTTATATAGATTGTCCCCCGGCGTTCAAAAGTGAGGGGGACTCGTCCCCCCTGTCCCCCACCGATCGACGTCCATGCCACGACTGGTATATCAAAGGCCGTGGTATGTACTACCCAGCCTGTGGGATGGTGCATGTAAAAGATCCCTTGCTGTTAATCGAAAAGAGTAACCCATGAAGTGGCGACAGCGAGTTTCCTCTCTCATTATCTGTGTGGTCCTTAACCACATGTTTGACGCCATATAACCGTAAATAAAATGTGTTGAGTGCGTCGTTACATTTTTTCTTTTTCTTTTTCTTTACAAAATAAGACAAAAATGTTTTGCTTGGGGACACATTTGCATACAACAAAGTTCAAATTATGTTTTTGTAATAGCTCAACCAATAGAAAGAGCCATCTAATTACACATGCACACTTATTCACAATAGTTCTCTTGAGATATTTACAGCACGGTACGTCTGTTAAAATCATGCAATGGGTGGAGCTATAGTTAGTGTGGTAGGGGTGTCAACTACACCTGTCCAGTACATTCAAGATACGTCTGTTAAAATCATGCAATGGGTGGAGCTATAGTTAGTGTGGTAGGGGTGTCAACTTCACCTGTCCAGTACATTCACGATACGTCTGTTAAAATCATGCAATGGGTGGAGCTATAGTTAGTGTGGTAGGGGTGTCAACTACCCCTGTCCAGTACATTCACGACACGTCTGTTAAAATCATGCAATGGGTGGAGCTATAGTTAGTGTGGTAGGGGTGTCAACTACCCCTGTCCAGTACATTCACGACACGTCTGCTAACATCATGCAATGGGCGGAGCTATAGTTAGTGTGGTAGGAGTGTCAACTATCCCTGTCCAGTACATTCACGATACGTTTGTTAAAACCATAGTTAGTGAGGTAGGGGTGTCAACTACCCCTGTCCAGTACATTCACGACACGTCTGCTAAAATCATGCAATGGGCGGAGCTATAGTTAGTGTGGCAGGGGTGTCAACTACCACTGTCCAGTACATTCTCCAAACTTTAAAAAAAAAAAAAAAAAAAAAAAATTCTAGTTCTATATATCATAAAAGGTTTCTTTTAGACGATGAAAAAGAGTATTTTAGTACTTAATTCTCCATACTATTCACATCCCGAGAAATATAAACAATGTCCCTGAGTTTTAATATATTCCGATACTAGTACAGCCCAAACGCACTGATAAAACTACCTCAGACTGCATTTACACATGCGACACAAACAACTGAAACAGACGGTTTCACTGCTCCATAACAAAATGTGAGGCTCACGGTGTCTTGTCCACGTTATTTTCGTTTCATTATTTACTACTTTCTAGTCATTGATTTTATTAGCCCTAGAATTAATACAATAATTCGCTCGACCTTAAGTGGGTTTTAAGTCAGTTATACCCACACTTACTCGGTGTATCGCTGCCTATTCCAACAGTTTTAGTCGAGAGAACCTCCTCGGCTTCACCTCGGACGCCCCACGACCAACACTGTAGGGATATTCACCGATACACCTACCCCTGTATGTATCACGATACATCTACACTTTTCAGTTAACTACACCTGTATGTATCACGATACACCTACACTTTGCAGTTAACTACACCGCCTCGGATGCCCCACGACCACCACTGTAGGGATATTCACCGATACACCTCGTAAAGTGTGGGTATAACTATTACTTACCCATGGGGATATAACACATTTGGCATAATAATCAATATGATAGGGTGGAAAATGAAGGCATACGACCCTGATGATTAGATATTTCCGCGTTCGACTAACGATATATTTGTCTATACATGTAAAGCCTAGCTGGTTGGGGTTTTGCTGTTAAAATGCTTCCATTACTTAAACAAACACATGTATAAGCTTATTATCATTTAGTACACGTTTGTGTTACTTTTTAACAACTTGTCTTCATCCCTTCCCCCGGTTTACCCTACTTCGCATAGGACGTTCTCTTTGCACCAAATGTGCCAATCGTTTTGACTATGTAGTTATTCGGGGGATGCCTGTCACGTGATTCGTATTATGATACGCCCAATGTCAATGTCCTCAACGTAGTTAATTTCTTCTTCTGATTGACAGACCATAGTCATAATTCAGTGACTTAAAAAACAACATTAATAATAAGTGAGACATGGTGGTTATATAGATAATTAAATGAAGTACTTTAGGAACAATTCAAAATAATACTTCGTTGGGCCTTTAAGTTTTAGAAAACAACGATTCGCTACGTAACCGACTGGCCATTAGCGTAAATCTGAAGATGCGTTAACAACAGACCTTAATGTACCTTATTTTATCAACTTTCGGGAACTGCCCCTATGTCACATTGTAAAATAAAACCAGTTTATACTGCGTATGACAGACGTGTGTTGATAATACATCACGGGAAATTAACTGAAAGGATTTAACAGTGTAATATGCTATATATTTCGTATAGCACCCATAGATGTATTATTTTAGTGCGATATACTGCCGTCAAAATTAATTCAAATGGTATCATTAAAATTAGGTACATTACTATAATATTTGTCTTTTTTCAGGTCAGAAGTTCTCAAATAATGAATCGTACTAAAAACAACATTCTCCAAAACATCCATGAAGAGATAGTCAAAGGTACGTTCAATGACCTTGACATTGTTTGTGAGAATGGGACAACAAGCGCAAACCGTTTGGTCCTGGTCGCGATGTCATCTTACTTCCGGGCGATGCTGACATCAGATATGAGAGAGAGTCGGACGGGCGTCTTAAATCTGCCCACTGTCCCGGTGTCAGTGTTCCAGGATGTTATCAAAATGTCTTTGTGTTCAGTGGATCTTGTAAACGAAGACAACTGCGTCAACATGTTAGACGCAGGCGAAATGATGCAGCTTGATGACGTCAAAGATCTGTGTCATTGTTATCTTAAGAAAAGTCTAGTGATCAACGCCGACAACTGTCTACATTGGTGGAGACTTATGAATCGCTACAATGTTCCTGATTTGTCCAACAGAGCAGTCTCGTATCTGACAAAAAACTTGACCGACTTTATTGAAACAAAAAACATTGTTCATTTGTCAAAGACAGAACTCTTAGAAATCTTGTCCAATGATGATTTGAAATGCAAGGAAGATGTAATTATGAAAGATGTCATAAAGTGGCTTGAAGCAAATAACCCGAATGCAGATGACGTAAAACGTATCTTTGAAATGACGAGAATGGATCTTGTTGATCCACAGTTCCTCATTCAAAACGTCGTTTTTTCTAAATTCATTTCTGATAATAACTGTGTGCAGCAAATAATAAAAAATGCGCGGCGTTCAGAAGATCTGACAACAGGTTGTAACAGCAGATATATATTTCATAACAGACGTGTAGATGTTTTCGTTTTACACTGGCACACTTCACTTCTGTCTTGTTTTACATCAGAAGGGACATGGGAAGACGTTCCACCTGCTCCAGTAAATCCTGGTGCTTGGTATTCAGCAGCAAGACTAGGTAACAAGATCTACATCACTGGTGGTGGCTGTAGAAGAAAATGTGCACTCGTCTACGACGTCTGTGTGTCTAACCTCAGCTCACGTTTACCATACAGCTCAAGGTGTCTGAGAGGTTCAGTTCACCTGTCTGACATATATCTGCTGGACAATTATGGAAATGTGATGAACGTCCAGGTCACTGACAGTGATGGTGAAATCAAGATTCAAGTCAAGTCAACACCAAAATGGAAGTTATTTGCCTATTGGTTTGGTGTATTATATCAGAATGGAAGCTTGTTGTTCTTCAGTGGCTGGGACAGTAACTGTGAAATTACAAAATACAACCTGGCTGAACGGAAAGAACAACATATTACTTTCCCAGAATCACCGAGAAGTGATACTGTGTTTGGTGTTCTGCCAGTGTATTATGAAGCAGCACGTCAATAAATTTGCTTACAAAATCTGTAGCGAAACTGAAATTAGAGTTAACCAAACAAAATATACCAAACTAAGATTCCTTAAAGAAATGTATTCAGTTGTTTCTCGAATGATCTTTTTTTGATGGATTAATGAAATGTATTCACTGAAATAAATTTTAATTCGTATTTTTGCGATTTTGATAACAAAGGCTAAAGATGGGGTCGGGCACTACTTCACCTATTTTTGTATGTGACTGGATTATGGCTACGAAGCTATAAACCGGGGGACAAAGTTTTATTTTGTTTGGCTAGTTCTAGGTGTTTAAAATTGTTGTTATAATAATGTTTACTAGTGCAAAAGACAAACATAACACTTTTAATAAACTCGAGCTGCCGCACATCTTCACAATAAAGGTTTATCTTTAAAAACGTTTTGTCATTTTCAAGACAATATTAACACAAAGGTGTCTTGTCAATTATTTACCTTGATTGGATTGGGTCCATCTCATATAGGAAACGAAGAAAATCAATGGCACTGTATGGAGAACGTTCCTTTAAGAGTGACTGTGCAGCACAGTGCGCTTCGTGCATTCACATACGTGTAAATTCAGTGTTTGACGTGTGTGTATAATCAAATAATTATGTACATCATTTAATGTATTTTTATTGAGTGTGTAAGATGTTGACTGACTGATTATTTCTATGAAAGATTTTCATGCGATTGTATTTTCCCCTTTTTGTTTCAAAATTAACAGTTTCAATGAAACTGATGGTTTACATGGACGTGGATCAAGTGCTGTGATAGGTCGTGACGGTTAAATATTAAAAATAGTCCACTGTGAAATAATTTCTAGACAATTATACTCGTTTTTATATTGTCAAAAAACAGCAACAAAATCCCAAAACCCTCAGCAAAAAACAACAACAAACAAATAAACAAACAGCAACAACACTGACAACTGCACCAACAACAAAAAGCCAATAATGTTAATAGAGACATTTATCAATGTGCAGAATTTCCAATGCCTTGAAAACGCATTTTAAAAAGATAATTTCACCATCTCCTCTAGTTTGGAACACAAAAGGAGAATAAACATCTAGCATTTATTGTATTATGTTCTCAGTGAACAATTATATATTGTTTCCATTGTAGCTTAGTGTAAGAGAACATCTGGTTGCATTGTGTAGACAGCCAGGATACGTTGGTAGATCTAGACACAAGAGTTATGTCAGTCTCTTCATTGTGTAGACAGCCAGGGTACGTTGGTAGATCTAGATACAAGAGTTATGTCAGTCTCTGTATTGTGTAGACAGCCAGGATACGTTGGTAGATCTAGACACGAGTGTTATGTCAGTATCTACATTGTGTAAACAGCCAGGATACGTTGGTAGATCTAGACACATGCATTATGTCAGACTCTACATTGTGTAGACAGCCAGGATACGTTGGTAGATCCAGACACTCGAGTTATGTCAGTCTCTACATTGTGTAGACAGCCAGGATACGTTGATAGATCCAGACACACGAGTTATGTCAGTCTCTACATTGTATAGACTCCGTTATACGTTGGTAGATCCAGACACATGAGTTATGTCAGTATCTACATTGTGTAGACAGCCAGGATACATTGGTAGATGTAGACACAAGAGTTATGCCAGTCTCTACATTGTGTAGACAACCAGGATACGTTGGTACATCCATACACAAGAGTTCTGTCAGACTTATTTATTAGTGTCAATTGTCTGTGTGCGTCCGTGCTTGCGTGCGTTTTGTTTAAAGTACTTGTCTTAGAGAAGAAAGGGAAGATTTATTTAAATTCTTTCTCTTTTTTTTTTACTACAAATCATGTGGTGACGTATGCGTACAAGACGGGGCAAAAATGATAGAGATATTCTGGAACAATGTGGGGCAATTCTATGAACAGGTCAACCGCCTACTCAATTTATGAATATTGGTTTAAACTTCAATAATTCGTAGTGTTTATAAAATATGACACTGAGGTTTAATCATCTATAAAGCTTTTACAAATATATATATATTTCATTGTTAAATGTTTAAATGAAAACATAGGGTACCCAGAAGGATGATAAAAGTCACAAAACAGGGACCAACCATTCAACTTTCATTTGTAGGGTAAAAGCAATATTCTTATTGTTATGTTTATAATTTGTTTTAATTAAGCAGGTATGCATGAGACATTATAAATAACATTTCTCACACTTCGGTAATTTTTGGGGTGTACAGGTCTTCCTTACATTACCTTATTAGCTTTTCTCATTTCTATTTACTTTTTGACTATTTAGTATTTTAGTCGTTCAGTGTGTACGTCCGTCACAATGGATTTTCTCTGTGATAACCTAATACCTTTTTACCGTTTATTTTATCGTTCTACACCCAAAAGAAGTCCATGGAAAAATGCGTGGTGATTCGTCTGCCTCCCTATATTGCTGTTTGGTAGTAATGCTTATATAAATCAACGCTGCTATCCAGATTCAGGCATTTTTGTTTAATTCAGGCAAAAACAATCCTACTACACTACAGAAATGGGATGCATTAAGCCTCTGTCCGTTGAGATTATAAGTCAACTGCAAGTCAAACGTCATTCTCCGCTTCTCCTACGTAGATATAAGCACGAATATCAGTTCTAATTAAGTGAAATAAGTATTTTCTTCGTATATATTGACTATGTTTTAAA
Source organism: Gigantopelta aegis (assembly GCF_016097555.1). NCBI lineage: Eukaryota > Metazoa > Mollusca > Gastropoda > Neomphalida > Peltospiridae > Gigantopelta > Gigantopelta aegis. The sequence goes on from NC_054710.1 coordinate 30,409,368, forward strand.
GCATGTATCATGATTAATTATGTTATCCCGCTTTGTATATACCCCCGTCGGTGATCCCAATGAGCTATTTCTCGTCCTAGCCAGTGCACCACGACTGTTGTATTAAAGTCGATGGTATGTGCTATCATGTGTGGGATAGTCCAAATATATTAACCGTTTTATAAAGTATGTATCATGATACATTAGTTAACACGCTTCCGTGAGCCCAGTGGGCTATTTCTCGTTTGAGCCAGTGCACGACAACTGTTGTATGATACAGTATCAAAGGCTACGGTATGTGCTATCCTGTGTGGGATAGTCCAAATAAAAGATGCCTTGCTATTAATAGAAATTAAATAATACAGGCCTCGGTTGTGTAGTGATTAAGCCATCGAACTTCAGGCTGGTAGGTACTGGGTTCGCATCCCGGGACCGTCTCCCACCCAATACGAGTTTTTTTTTAGTTTAATGGGTAGGCGTAAGGCCACTACACCGACTTATCTCTTGGTAACCACTAACCACTAACCCACTGTCCTGGTCAGATAGGCCAGGTAGCTAAGGTGTGTGCCCAGGACAGCGTGACTGAACCGTAATTGGATATAAGCACGAAAATAAGAACACATGAATGAACGAACGAATGAAGAGAAAAATGTACCGGATTTCCTTTTTCAGACTATATTTCAAAAGTACAAACTATTTGACAAGTGTGTGTGTGTCAGTGTGTGAGTGTGTGTGTGTCAGTGTGTTTGTGTGTGTGTGTGAGTGTGTGTGTCAGTGTGTCTGTGTGTGTGTGTGTGTGTGTGTATGTGAGTGTGTATATGGATGTGTGTGCGTGCGTGTGTGTAATCTCTAGTGAAGGAGACACTAGTGGGGGTGGAGCTAGAAGGCGCATTTGTATCATTATTTATATAGAGTAGGGCAAACAAACCGTACATTTTCTTCCTCAAGTTGAATACGGGATGGGGAGGGGGGGGGGGTGCGGGCAGCCTCGAACCCAAGTCCATACGGGCCTGAGCACGAAGTGGAGTAACAATGGGGGGTGCGGTAGGGGCAGAGCAGCACAAGTTGCTGCTGGAGGTTCCACTTGCTACAACAATACCGTGTTATTGTTTTCAGATGAATGTGCTATGTATGTGATGTGATATAAAACTATGATATGCTATGTTTTGTTCTAGGCCTAAAAAAGGAAAATTGAACCCCTACCTCAAAAAGGGGAGACGCATAGAGAGTGAATGCAATCGAAAAACATTCCGACCTACCCTACCTAATTTTTCTAGACTCGGTCCTGGAACAACACATTTTATATACATTTGTGTAAAATAAAAACACATTATTAATCGATATCTTAAAAACGTAATCGTTTTCAAACGAATATGCTTGAAATGTTACGTTAACATTAACAGCAATGGTATTTGATTTGGTGCATTGTAACCTCCAGGAAACGACACACCTCATATATACAAGAAAGTATTAAATGTGGCGATTTCTTTTTTAATGTGGCTACAAAATTCGGTATGTGGCGATTTTGTAAAATCAATGTCGCGATTTTGTTTTCACTTCAACCAAGATGGCCCCTTATACCCCGTTAAAACCGTTGTATGTTCTATCTTGAATGTGGGATAGTGCATATAAAAGATCCCTTGCTACTAATGGAAATATATAGCTGGTTTCCTCTCTAAGACTATATGTCAAATGTTTAACATCCGATAGATGAATAATAATAAATCAATGTGCTTTTGTGTTGTCGTTAAACAAAACAAACCTTATGGTTATTGTGACAGCAATTTCGTTTCAAGGAAACACAGGGGCGTAGCGTGATCTGGACCTGGGGGGGGGGGGGGGGGGGTCGAATATGAACCAAGTGGACCCTTTTTCCATTTTGATTTTGTACCACCAGAAACTCTATATGCATAAACCTGTATGTTTTAGTTCTCAAGGCGGACATTTGCTTCAGCGGGGTGAGGGGTGTGTGTGTTTCCGACCCCCTTCCCAGCCTACGCCCCTGAAATGGCCACCTTTTTGCTCAAGGCAGATTGTGTTGTCAGGATAAACATCGGCGTTTGCTCTCGAGGTTTTATTTATCACAATGAACTAGGCCAAAGAGTGCACCGCCATTGTAAAACCCGTTTATCTACACATTCCTCGTGACACGGTAGGTCACGTTTACACTGACAGTTAATGAGAATTTTATTTCAGGTGAGAGAAACACATAACGGCTATAAATATACACGTCGTCACCGAATAGAACACCGGCCTAGGCGGTACTTTGGATAACCCACCGGATATACGGCTGGTAGGTACATGGTTCGCAGCCCGGTACCGGCTCCATCCTAGAGCAAGTTTTAAAGACTCAATGGTTAGGTGTAAGACCACTACACACTCTTTTCTCCCACTAACCACTAACAACTAACCACTAACCCACTGTCCTGGACAGACAGCTCAGATAGCTGAGGTATGTGCCCATAACAGCGTGCTTGAACCTTAACTGGATATAAGAACGAAAGTAAGTCAATAGAAGTAGTGATAGCAAATAGAAGATAGTGATTCACGTCAATCGTATCATATGCCATGTCGTGTGAAGGTTCTGTTTGACCTAATCAGTTGCCATTACTGATAATGTTAACATTTTAAAATAGGAGTAGTGTTATATAAGTGGTGGATCAAAACATCCAGGTAATATGCCAATAAGACCTGAAACACAATGGATAGTGGTGGTAGAGGGTCACGTGACACTTAATATATTTAAATAATGATTTTATTAGGAACACTAATTTTTTGCTGAACATTGCAGTTTTTGTTACACCTTACACAGGCTTCAAACATTATACACAATTGTTACTAATTAAAAACTATATCGATTTATTAGCAATAGATTATAGTATTTAAAAATATCAATTTCAATCTTTACTAACAAGGGTGAGGGTGGGGTGGGGTTGTTTTCACTAAATGCTCCACTATTTGCAATCGTGCAGTGCAATGCGAAAAGACTTGCAAAATAACATCTAAAACAATTTAATTGCGACAATAACTGCATTTTAAAATATGTGTAGTTTCTTTTTGCGTTCAGTGTATTCTCTGTCAAACTAAATTATAGCAATATGTTCTGTGTATTTTACAGTGAATGATCCAGACGTCTGGACGGGGGGTGGGGGGGGGGGGGGGGGGGGGTGCGGGGAGTGGGTGCCAATCGCTATATTGGTTACATAAATTGTGTGACATTTATCATAGCAGCGATAAAGTACCGTATCTGTACCAATACCTAATAAACAGCGTTCATCTTAAGATAAACATAATTGACGTAGTAATTATTTTTGCCGTTATATACTATATGGCTTACATTTTATTTTTTCACAGACCCGACATCCCCCCACCCCAGTTACACCTCTGCATAAATGCCTGCCTTCGAGTGTGCAACTCAACCTGTGAGGTCCAAACGGGGTCATAACACCAGTAACACTCACCCCCCCCCCCCCTCCCCCTCCCCCAGCTTCCCACTGAACCCGTAGCTGCTGTATATGTTGCTGCTATACTGCCCAAGTATCGGGACTTTTGTCGGGTGACAAAGACAATAACAATATATAACGTGTGTATACTCATATGTATGACGACGAAGAAAAACCCGTATTTGTTCTACAACATCTACAACAATTTGGTTGCGACAATAACTGTATTTTATATATGACGAAGCAGAAAACCCGTATCTGTTCCACAACATCTACAACAATTTGGTTGCGACAATAACTGTATTTTATATATGACGAAGCAGAAAACCCGTATCTGTTCCACAACATCTACAACGATTTGGTTGCGACGATAGCTGCATTTTATATATGACGAAGCAGAAAACCCGTATCTGTTCTACACCATCTACAACAATTTGGTTGCGACAATAACTGTATTTTATGTATGACGAAGCAGAAAACCCGTATCTGTTCTGCTGGTTAGACTATCGTGACTGATATGGTGTATTTCAAGTGGGGTCAAAGGTCAACTCAGAACAATAGAGCCTCTACATGTAGTTATAATATACAAGACTGTCTGTCAATTAAGGTTCGAGCACACTGACTGGACACACATATATCTGGACTGTCTGCCAATTAAGGTTCGAGCATGCTGACTGGACACACATATATCTGGGCTGTCTGTCAATTAAGGTTCGAGCATGCTGACTGAAGACACATCTATCTGGAATGTCTGTCAGTTAAGGTTCAAGCACGCTGACTGGACACACATCTATCTGGACTGTCTGCCAATTAACGTTCGAGCACGCTGACTGGACACACATATACCTGGACTGTATGTCAATTAACGTTCAAGCACGCTGACTGAACACACATATACCTGGACTGTCTGTCAGTTAAGGTTCAAGCACGCTGAGTGGTAGGTTGGTAACTAGTTTAACGTTCTCATACACCACTAGGGTTTCGAACACGCCCATCCCGAGTCCGACCTCAGATATCACGTGTAGGTAGGTAGGTAACTAGTTTAACGTGCTCATACACCACTAGGGTTTCGAACACGCCCGTCCCGAGTCCGACCTCCGATATCACGAGTAGGTAGGTAGGTAACTAGTTTAACGTGCTCATACACCACTAGGGTTTCGAACACGCCCGTCCCGATTCCGACCTCCGATATCACGTGTAGATAGGTAGGTAACTAGTTTAACGTTCTCATACACCACTAGGGTTTCGAACACGCCCGTCCCGAGTCCGACCTCCAATAAGATCGAGGGCCTTACTCGGGACAGGAATTACTTACTTAATAAAAATAATTTAGACATTTTTATTAAGTCCAAAAAAATAAATGGGGTTGGGGGAGTTTCAATTTTTGACTGCACCTATAAATACTATATCTACTTATACTGTAATGCGACATTTTACATAATTGCGCAAAGTTTAATGGGCTAGTTTAAATTAATTATTTAAAAACTATATTAAAAGCTGATTCAATTAAATGTAGGCCCAAGGAGGTTAGGCGGATAGGTTGGCTCAGGCCCCACAGGAAAGTTTGGGTTGGATAGGTTAAGGAGATATGCCAATCATATCCGGAACCTTGGTGTGACCAGACGGGTGCCGGGGGGAGGGGGGGGGGGGGGGGGTCAGTCATTCACTAAACCTAACGCCAAAACCGCCTACGCCCTATGGCCCCAAAGAAGCTGCTAACTTCCGACGTCCCATGATCCACACCCCGGCCGTGTCCAACCGTAGCTCGGTCCAATCCTGGCACTGTCTGATGTAGGTATTAATAAATAATTATATAGAAATTCCAACATTTGTGTCATTAGGAGTGTGACACTGAAAGAATCCAACGTTGGTAAATTTAGTAGAGGAGGCAAGATAAAAGAGTTGTACAGGAACGTTTTACGTGTCCAAACACCGCCTGGAGGAGAGAAACGCATCCGAACGATCCACGCCGAAACAGAGGTGTCCCCGCCGTTGACCCCTAGAAAATTCAAGATTAAGTCATTCACAAAAGACGCTGTCACACTTTAATCTATAAAACTTAGAGCAGTAAACCAGGTAATATTAACCAGGCTACTACAAGAGGCACAGAGCAGACACCTGCCCTGTTGAGTTAATATTGTTGTTTTTGTTATATTAATAATATAAAATAATGATTAAAACCAGTATAAAAATAAACAAAATATTAAAAAAGAGCACACTTGTATTATAGAAATATTTATAGGAAGGCAAAATTCTGGGAGCAGGAGCGGATTACTGCCAGGTAAGCCCCCCTCCCCCTCCCCCCTCCTCCTCCCCCTCCCTTTAACCGAGCTAAGCACTTTCACACACATACAAACAACATAAAACGCATACAACACATATAGCTGACTGGACACACACCTTAGCTATCTGGATTGTTTGTCAATTAAGGTTCAAACACCCTGACTGGACACACACCTTAGCTATCTGGATTGTCTGTCAACTAAGGTTC
>NC_054710.1:30415480-30455480 GCF_016097555.1 Gigantopelta aegis
TTTCAGTTTAAGAGAGAAAAAAATTAGGGTCGGGGGGGGGGGGGGTAAAAGTAGGGACGGTCGGTCGACCGGAAACACACCTATTTTTTTGTTTGGCCTTATATACTATGTTCACAAATTTATGAAGATGTCCCTCTGTTCTTAGTACCAACCAATTATAAGTACCTTTCCTCGGCATGTGTGTTAAAACATTTACAATTCATCTATCTCATAGAAGGTTGTACTATTTTTAAAAACATATTTGTATTTAAATTGTGCTTAATTTATGCTTAGGTTTATATAATTGACATCAGATATAGTCATCAGGCATATCTAGTACTTGACTTTCTTTCCTAATTCAGTCTTATCATCTGACTCAAATATAATGTCTATTATGTTCACAATACGTGTAATTTCTTATTTTTGTCCTCTGGGCCTTTCCTCTTGTTCCTCTCTCAATATGTCAACAGCTCTTGTTATCAGATCACAAACCATCCAATTCAGCTTCAGTATTTCTTTGGACATTTCTCAGCCATTTCTATGTGGTTGAGGAATACCCTGGACTTCGTGATATGACTAATACCATATGAGACCATGGCAATTTGCTCTCTTCCAATTTGCTCTATTGGTACTGCATATTTTCAGGGAATATCTACTGGATGGAAGGTTTGCAACTAATCCACAGAAGCATAATAACAGCATTCGTGGTTTGGCACTAAATTTCTCACGTGAAAGGGGTTCTTCCAAGCCACACTTGATCTAAGGAATCCCTACAAAAGTCTTAAGAGACTAGAAGACCATTTAAATGAAAAAAAGAAAACTCTGCCCTCAGCTTCTTGGGAAGAGGGTTCTATTTGTGAGACAAAGTACATGTTTCAAACGCAAACCATGTCTGAGGGTCTTGTAAAGTGCACAAGAAAATGCAGAAACAAAGATTATACTTCAATGTCTGTACATTACTGCCAGTTCACCATCCCAAATACGAACATTTGTATACACTCAATTTGGCAACAAGAGGCATCTTATAGATGTGCACAGCATCATTAAGGATGCAGGGAAGACACCAACTAGCAATTCCAGCTGTGCTTTTATGCAGAATGGAAAACTGGAGGTTTTGAACATTCTCAAGCAACACCAAGACTTTCTTGAAATGTTGTTAGCTCATGGAAGTTCAGTAAAAACTGATGTTCATATATTTAGGAAGCAGATCATTTCATATACCGGTACCTTCTCTATGGGAGTGCAGGTGCGAATAACATACTAAAACATCATGACTTGAGAAATATCTGGAAATGTTTGTCGCCAAACCAAGGATGATAATATTGAACTACAGTAGAGTATAAATCAGCCTTCTCCACTCTACATGTATGTATTCACTGAGAATGCTCTGAGAATGCACATAAAGAGAACAAATTGCCAAGCTGTCATTTGGTATCAGTCATGCCACATACACCAGGCTATTCCCCAACCAAATGGTCATATGGCTGAGACATTTTAGAAGGCACACTAGAGATGAAATAGAGATATGATACCATGAGAGCTGATGGACATACTGATGGGGGAACCAGAGCAGAGCCTGGAGAAGGAGAATACCAAAAATTGTGAACATGACAGACATACTTTAATTGCATGAAAATGCAAAGGAATATGAAAGGAAGTCAAAACTTTCCTAGACAATATTTGATGTAGAAACTAATTATATACACCTGAGCATAAGTTAAGCACAATGCAAATATAAAGGCAAATCTAAAACTATTACAAACACAGACTAGTATAAGATGAACTTCTGTGAGATAGATGACTTGTACATGTAATGCAAAAGAAATTATGGTAGGTACACAAAACTGATGCTTTAAATTTTTAACACTGGTGTTTAGTAAAGAGGGACATATTCATAATATTGATGCACATACATGTATACTCAACACAATTAATTAAGGGCTAGTAAACTTTCTTATATTATAATATAATTCTTTGTTACTGTCATATTATTTTAGCATGTTTTGGTTATATATATGGCTTCTATACATTGTTTCAGTAAACTTTTACTGGCTATACACACACACAACACTGGGATTTCACATACTTATGAAAAATATTGAAATAAGCATTAGACAAGTATTTGTTACACATTTGTTCAGAATTTTTTTTGTCATTGTGTTCCCTCAAAATTGTTATTTAAGTCATTAAGTTTAAGAACATGCCACAATGCTGACAACTTTCAACGGAAGAAGTTGTATTTTCCCCCATATTTAAAGGAAAATGCTAAAATATCTATTGGCTTAATTAATTTTGTTGAGAATATTATAGGCAGATATACTGAACCATATTTGAATAATACAGTGCAATTTTTAATAGTAAAAGGTGCAAGCAGCCCAAAATATGTGTAAATATAGAAAATAATGCATTTCAGGCATTGCTTAACTTTTGCCGATGAGTATATCATTATTCATACCACATATTGCATTGTTATTTGGTTTGTTACTATTAACATCTAGTATAGGATTAATATCATTCATTTTGGCCTTATATCTGTTATAAATTTATATGGATGACAACTTTATCACTATATTTAATTTTTCAATATAGTGTTTTTAGGACACAAAATGTGCCATTCAAATGGCGATATTTTTTTAATCCACCAACATTTTTGCTGCAGACATTAAATTCATATATAATGAGGTATCTAAAAATACTTGTCTCCAAAAATCCCTGGAGGGGGGGGGGGGGGGGGAGGGGTTTCGGTATCTGGCCCATGGACTACACCTTGATGACGACATTTATTCATATTGCCATTACTGGTATACAGGGTTGCAAATGAAAAACTACGCATTTTTATCAGGATTACAACTAATATTGTGGGTAGAATGATGCAAATACATGGTCAAATTGTTTCAGGCCAGCTGATTTAGCCGCAAATTTTAGGATTTTCTCCAGCACTAGGGGGTAGTCCCCCCCCCCCCTCCCCCCATCTGGTACGCTTATGGTCCACCCTCTCGTCTATATATTATTTATCGGCATTGAACACTATATTATAGTAGTTTGACAACTACACAGTAACTGTTACATATAGTGATTGGTCACTACTTTGAGATTAGTTGGTGACGTCCAAGCAATTTGCTTGCCGCACTTGTCGATTAAAAGGCCTGCTTTATGAAATAATGTGGTGGTTTGCGTGGTGGTGGTGGTGGTGGTTTGTGGTAAAGTAGGTGGGTGATGGGCGGGGTAGTGGTGGTGGGGGGTCGGGTGGGGGTGGTCATGGAGTAGGAGTAAAAGAAACATTATGCAATTGTTTAGGGGGGATCCGAGAGTAGTCTTAGCATTACTGGTAGAAAAAGGTTATTTTTAGTTTTAATGCACCGTGCAATTTGGCTTATTTGAAATATGACTACATACAGCGAAATAACCCTTGAGTCATGTTTATTTACGGCAAAATTCACTTTTTAAAACATTGACGTAGTTCGCGCCCTGCTGTTTAGTGTGTACAGAGGGGTGGTTTTGTGGATCGATGCCACTCCACCACCAATTAATTTTATTTTTTATTAAATATATCTTTCGTTGTAAATGAGGACCGCCTATAGACATGGCATATAATTAACAGTATATTATTTCATGACAAAATGCTGGCGAATGCGCTGAAATAAAATAATAAACTGTTATTTCTTATTAAGATTGTTTAACATTTCTTTTATTTTCAGTTATTTATTTGTTGGTCTTTTTTGTGTGTTTATTATTTATTTATTTATTTATTTGTTTCTTTTTTCTTTGTTGTTGTTTTTAATACAGGACCACTGGACCCGCGTGTGCAGGAATGTTAGCAGGGGGGGGGGGGGGGGGGGGGGTGGGGGGGTGGAGGGTCCGAGACTGACGAGAGTGAAGATTTGTTTTCTTCTTATTTTTGTGTGTTATTTTGTTTTTTAATTTTTTGTTTTTATTATTATTATTTTTTAAATTTTATTTTGTTTGTTTCTTGTTGTTTTGTCTTTGTTAAGTAGTTCTCTGACGTAATTATTTAACGGGGTTTGGGACATTAAGTCACTGGCACAAGACTCGCTTGATGCACGATCGATCGAGACATGATACCCCGGAAAATATATTTGGCAAAAGAATGTTTTTTTGGCTTGAACGAGCATTTTGTTATTTATTTGATTTGTTTTCTTCTTATTTTTGTGTGTTATTTTGTTATTTATTTTTTTGTTTTTATTTTTATTTTTTGTTAAATTTTATTTTTTGTTTGTTTCTTGTTGTTTTGTCTTTGTTAAGTAGTTCTCCAATCTAATTAAAGTTAGCTCCACTATTACATGTGGATCTAAAGACAGCCAGTTGGAGCTCATGTCCACCAATCAAAACCTTACTTGCAGAATCCTGCCAGTGATTTAAGAATAATTTGAAAACATTCCGAATTATCCTGAGGGTATACGACATGTTTCGTGTGAATTACGAATGCCTTAAAACATGTTTTATTTTATAAAATAAATAATTTGTAATGTAAAGCTGAAGACTGATATAGTTTTTTTAAATTTTATAAATAAATAAATAATTTTTAATGTAAAATTGAACACTGATAACCCACCTACGTATTGGTATGGTTCGCTGTACTGCGGCCACTAAAATAGACTCGCCCGATATTTTTAGAATTTGTATGCTCCCAAATAACGTTATAAAAGGCGAAGTGTGATTGGTCAATATTTAAATTATTATTTACAGACGAAATGTTACCTGTACATTGGGGACTACGCAGTGTTGTTAGTTTTAAATCACTGGCAGGATTCTGCAAGTAAGGTTTTGATTGGTGGACATGAGCTCCAACTGGCTGGTGTTAGATCCACATGTAATAGTGGACCGGCCTCGGTGGCGTAGTGGTTAAGCCATCGGACTACAGGCTGGTAGGTACAGGTTCGCAGCCCGGTACCGGCTCCAACCCAGAGCGAGTTCTTAAGGGCTCAATGGGTAGGTGTAAGGCCACTACACCCTCTTCTCTCTCACTAACTACTAACCAACTAACAATTAACCTACTGTCCTGGACAGACAGCCCAGATAGCTGAGGTGTGTGCCCAGGACAGCGTGCTTGAACCTTAATTGGATATAAGCACGAAAATAAGTTGAAATGAAATTGAAATGAATGTAATAGTGGAGCTAATTTTAATTAGATTGGTAGTTCTCTGACGTAATTATTTAACGGGGTTTTGGACTTAGGTCAGCGGTACAAGACTCGCTTGATGCACGATCGATCTAGGATCAATTCCTGTAAGTGGGCTCATTGGGCTATTTGTCGTTCCAACCAGTGCTCCACAACTGGTGTTACACAGGCCGTGGTATGTACTATCCTGTCTGTGGGATGGTGCATATAAAAGATGCCTTGTTGCTAATAGAAAAGAGTAGACCATTTATTCATATTGTCATTACTGGTTTACAGGATTGCAAACGAATCACTTCGCATTTTTATCACTAATATTGTGGATAGAATGATGAAAATACATCGTGAAATTGTTTCAGGCCAGCTGATTTTTCCCGAATATTTCTGTAGTTTTTTCACAAATTTGAGGATTGGCTAACGATATATTTAGCTATACATGTAAAGGCCTAGCTAATCGTGATTTCACTGTTTAAAATGTTTCTGTTACTAAAACAAACACATGTATAAGCTTATTATCATTTAGTACACAATTTTATAATTTTTAACAACTCGTCTTCATTGTTTTTGTTTCGGTTTACTTTACTTCGCATAGGACATTCTCTTTACACCACATTTGAAATCGTTTTGGCTATGTTGTTATTCGGGGGATGACCGTCACGTGATATTATACCTTGTATATTAAATAAGATGTCAAATGTGAATACTCTAAACGCAGTTATTTTTTCTTCTGATTTATGGACTATCGTCATAATTCCATTCTTTTTACAAAGCATTAATAATAAGAGGGATATGGTGGTTATATAGATGGTTAAATGATGTACTTTTAGGAACAAATCAAAATAATACTTTGTTGCGCCTTTAAGTTTGAAACTTTTAATTTTAGAAAATAATGATTCACTACGTAAACGACTGTCTGTTTGCGTAAACTAGCGTAACTGACAGATGTGAACGTAAAGTAGCGTACCTTGTTTTTGCATCGTTCGGAAACTGCCCCTAAGTCATATTGTAAAATAAAACCAGTTTATGTTGTGTATGACAGACGTTTGTTGATAATACATCACGGGAAATTAATTGAATGGATTTTAAGAGTGTAATATGCTATATTTTTAGTATAGTACCAGTACATGTATCATTTTTGTCTGATATATTTGCAGCAAAATGAATACGCATTTTAACATTAAAATTAGGTGCATTACTACAATACTTGTTCTGTTTCAGATCTGAAATAATGGACCGTCTTAAAAACAGCATTCTCCAAAACATCCACGATGAGATGGTCAAAGGTACGTTCAATGACCTTGACATTGTCTGTGAGAATGGGACAACGAGCGCAAACCGTTTGGTCCTTGCCGCGATGTCATCGTACTTCCGGGCAATGTTAACATCAGACATGACAGAAAGTCGGACGGGCATCTTCAACCTGCCCACTGTCACGGTGTCGGTGTTTCAGGATATTCTCAAGATGTCTTTGTGTTCAGTGGATCTTGTAAACGAAGACAATTGCATCAAAATGTTAGACGCATGTGAAATGATGCAGCTTGATGACGTCAAAGATCTGTGTCATCGTTATCTTAAGAAAAGTCTAGTGATCAACGCCGACAACTGTCTACACTGGTGGAGACTTCTGAATCGCTACAATGTTCCTGATTTGTCCAGCAGAGCATTCTCTTATCTGACAGAAAACTTGACTGACTTTCTTCAAACAGAAAATACTGGTCATTTGTCAAAGACAGAACTTCTAGAAATATTGTCTAAAAATGATTTGAAATGCAAGGAAGACGTAATTATGAAAAGTGTCATGAAGTGGCTTGAAACAAATAACCCGGATGCAGATGATGTAAAACATATATTTGAAATGATCAGGATCAATATTGTTGATCCAAAGTTCCTCGTTGCGAATGTGGTATTTTCAAAATTCATCTTTGAAAATAACTCTGTTCAGGAAATGATACAAAATGTGCTGTGTTCACATCTGATCACAACCGGTTCAATAAGCAGGTTTGATAGTCAAGTTGAGAATGTTTTCATATTGCATTATAACGAAACAAAGAAAACAACTTCACTTCTGTCTTGTTTTACATCAGAAGGGACATGGGAAGACGTTCCACCTGCTCCAGTAGATCCTGGTTCTTGGTATTCAGCAGCAAGTCTAGGTAACACGATCTACATCACTGGTGGTAAGAGTAGAAGAAAATGTACACTCGTTTACGACGTCTGTAGAAGAGAGTGGAAAACAGGTCCAGATCTCGAAGAACAACGCTATGATCACTGCATGGCCACAGCTAATTATAAAGTGTATGCAATTGGTGGTGAGTACAGCAACACGATTGAAGAGATGGGCGAGAGTGGAACACGCTGGCAGGTTGTTGGAGATTTGAAACAGAACAGACAGGATGCATTCGCTGCTACAGTTGGACACAACATTCTGGTGATGGGTGGACTGAGTGGAGGAAGTGGATCAGATGTTATCCAGTGTTTCAATACAGTGACTCGCTGTGTGTCTATCCTGAGCTCACGTTTACCATACAGCTCGGTGTGTCTGAGAGGTTCGGTTCACCTCCCTGATGTATATCTGCTGGACTATGATAGAAACATGATGCACGTCCAGGTCACTGACAGTGATGGTGAAATCAAGATTCAAGTCAAGTCAACAGCGAAATGGCGATCATTTAAACATTGGTTTGGCGTATCATGGCAGAACGGAAGCTTGTTGTCCTTTAGTGGCTGTGACACTAAATGTGAAATTAGAAAATACAACATGGCTGAAGGGAAAGAGGAAAATATTACTTTTATAAAATCAACGAGAAGTGGTCATGTGTATGGTGTTCTGCCAGTGTCTCATAACGCATAATAGATTTTGAGTTGAGTTTATTCAGGGGCATAACATCGTTTGTGGATTTAATCTGATTGATCATTAGATTTACTGATTTAATTTCAAAGTGAAAAAGAAAATCTGTATCGAAACTGAAAATTGAGTTTCCTTTATTGGATTGGATCCATCTCAAAGAGAAAAAGACACTACACGTAGAACGTTCCTTTAAGAGTGATTATGCAACACTGTGCACTTTGTGCAAACACACAGGTATAAATTCTGTGTTTTACTTATAAGTACAATCAAATAATTAATGTGCGTAATCAAATAATGTGTTTTTCTTGTGTGTGTAAGATATTGATCAAGTTTTTTATTTTTGTGGAATATTTTCATGTTGGTGTATGTTCCCCTTTTTTATTTTAAAATTAAAAGTAACAATAAATATTATGTTTTGAATGGAAGGGGAGCGAGCGTGTTACTTAGTGATCAATTTTATATACGTTTACATTGTAGTTTAGTGTAAGAGTACAACTGGTTCCATTGATACGTTGGTAGATCTAGACACACGAGAGATGTCAGTATCTATATTCATTTAATACTGTTAATTGTCTTGTACATGTGTACGTTCGTGTGTCTGTGTCTCTCTGTGTTTGTGTTAGTGTGTGTGTGTGTGTGTGTGTGTGTGTGTGTGTGTGTATGTGTGTGTGAGAGAGAGAGAGAGAGAGAGAGAGAGAGAGAGAGAGAGAGAGAGAGAGAGAGAGAGAGAGACAGAGAGAGAGAGAAACCCAGACAGACAGACAGACAGAGAAAGAGAGAGAGGGAGCGCACGAGAGAGAGAGAGAGAGAGAGAGAGAGAGAGAGAGAGAATTGGACGCAGAGAGAGAGAGAGAGAGAGAGAGAGAGAGAGAGAGAAAGTGTGTGTGTTTGCGTGTGTGTGTGTGTGTGTGTGTGTATGTGTGTGTGTGTGTGTGTGTTTGTGTGCGTGTGTGTGTGTGTAAATGTGTTATTTAAACTGCTGATATTGGAGCAAAAAAGTAAGATTTATTTAAATTAGGTTTTTTTTTTAAAAATTCAAACCATCCGCTGAGATTATACGTTAACTTTAAGCACAAATGCCGTAAATATCTTTTAAATTAGAATACTCGTGGCTATTAGAGTCACCCGTACGGTCCATTTTTCTCACACATCGATAAAAAAGATACATAAAGACCGAAAACGCATTATGCGCTCTGACAGCATTCCCATCCCCCCCCCCCCCCCCCCCCCCCACAATCCCCGCGCGCGTCGTGGGGTAGACGATGAAGTCGTCGTGGACGCTCCTTGTAAGATGTATCGTATAAGGGTCTCTCGTGTAATGTTTATAAAGTATGTGTCATCATATATGATGTTATCATTTGTTACACCCTGTATATCTTAAGGGTCTCATGTGTACTGTTTATAAAGTGTGTGTCATCACGTATGCTGTTACCGTGTGTTACACCGTGTATATATTAAGTGTAAGGAAATTTTAATTTTTTAAAAATTATTTGTAATAGCTGTCATTATTCAACTTGAGATAGCTCCTTTAATACATAGCACGTTTAAAACCGGTATAATAGACTACACACTCAGAATGGTTATTGACAGTTTTTGCTCAAATGTTACTTATAAATGTCTACAAGTATTTTGTTTTGGAGAGGGATAGGGGTAAACCGTAATCATAGACGGTCTCTCACATATTGCAACAGCAATGAAATTGACATAATTATGTTGATCAAATCTTTTTATAGTCTGTTCCAATAAAGTGCACAAATGACCTGCTTACTGACATCTTTCTTTTAATTTCAAGAGTAAACACCACCTTGTACATCAATGAGAGCCCAAACAAGTCAATGGTAAATTAGACAGAGTATCATTAAATAGATATTTACGTAATATTTAACTGTCAGTTTAATATGGAAGAAATAATCGACGAAAATCAGTTTTATTCTATTTGCGACACTAGTATAGTCTCTGTATACACTCAGTAGTGTTATCTGTCTTGTACATACTCTCACAATCCACTAACAATTAATTAAAGGGACATGCCCTAGTTTTTAAACACTAAGGCATAGTTTTATTCTATTTACGACACTACTATAGTCTCTGTATACACTCAGTAGTGTTATCTGTCTTGTACATACTCTCACAATCCACTAACAATTAATTAAAGGGACATACCCTAGTTTATAAACACTAAGACATAGTTTTATTCTATTTGCGACACTACTGTAGTCTCTGTATACACTCAGTAGTGTTATCTGTCTTGTACATACTCTCACAATCCACTAACTATTAACTAAATGGACATACCCTAGTGTTTAAACACTAAGGCATAGTTTTATTCTATTTGCGACACTACTATAGTCTCTGTATACACTCAGTAGTGTTATCTGTCTTGTACATACTCTCACAATCCACTAACACTTAATTAAAGGGACATACCCTAGTTTTTAAACACTAAGACATAGTTTTATTCTATTTGCGACACTTCTATAGTCTCTGTATACACTCAGTAGTGTTATCTGTCTTGTACATACTCTCACAGTCCACTAACAATTAATTAAAGGGGCATACCCTAGTTTTTAAACACTAAGGCATAGTTTTTACTATTAGAGCAGGCCTGCACAAATTGCACGAACGACCGTTTCGTTCGTGCATCGGTTATGCCATTTTATTTGGCATAACCGATTTACCGTTCGTGTAGAATTTACTGAATGATTAATCCCGGCAACGTACCAACATATTTTTATCGCGGGTACAAACATTAGACTTGTTCCCGACGCAGTGCTTTTTCGTAGTGCGTACCGTAACCAGTCAAGTTTGTATAAATATCTTGCACAGTAGGTACATTGCCATTGGTTGTTAGAAGGCGTCATAGCCGAATTTAACCAATCAAAAAATGGCGATATTGTGATGGTCATTACAGTCTCGAACTGGATCAGCAACCAGGGTATACCAGAGTCACAGTGACCCTATTATTAACTGAAATCATACTTTACTTAGATTTTATTGTTTAGATTATCAATTTCCGCACATTCGGAGTGTTATTGGTCATGCTGGTGATTTTAATATCACAAAAGACATGTCTCATATTTTAAAAAACGCACGTGCGTCTGAGAAGTAACAGTTATGGAGTCGAGGTTTAGTTTATTTTTAGAGGGTATTTCACCATTTCAAAGTCACAGATTATGTTTCACTCAATTGTAACTTTATCCAAATGTGTTACAAGTTTGTAGATTAACTAAACTTAGTGTGCATTTTCATGGGCTGAAACTAGGGTATATCCCTTTAACAGCGTCTAGTCAACCAAGATCACTGGTCTGTACACAGGACGAAGAAAGGACCTCACAGATATTGAAAGAGGAAACCCGCTGTCGCCACTTTATAGGCTACTCTGTTCGATTACCAGCAAGGGATCTTTTATATGCACTATCCCGCCGACAGGATAGTACATACCACGGCATTTGTTACACCAGTCATTTCTCACAATCCATTAACAATTAACCATTATCAGAGAGTCTATTCAACCGAGATCATGCTGCGTACCCAGCACAGCGTGCCTGAACCTTAAGAAGATACAAGCACGAAAATCAGTTGTAATTAAATGAAATAAGTGTTTTCTCCATGTGTATTAACAGTTTTATAAAGTGTGTATCATGATACATTAGTTAAAATGTGTTGTGTATACACCCCGTCGGTGAGCCCAATGGGCTATTTTTCGTTCCAGCCAGTGCAACACGACTATTGTATCAAAGGTCGTGGTACGTTCTACCCTTTGTGTGGAACACTCCATACAAAATAGCCCTTGCTACTAATCGAAAAAGTTTTCCTCTCTCAATATCTGTGTGTTCGTAACCATATGCCCGACGCCATATAGCCGTAAATAAAATGTGTTGAGTGCGTCGTTATATAAAAACTTTTCCTTCCTCTCTCTCTCCTTCGCCTAAATGGCTTACCCAGTTGTATACTTTACTGTGTATGTAGCGGGTGTTGCAACTTCTGTAGGGACTTGGAGCAGCTTGCAGAATGGTACATACACTATTCGCGATATCAATGAATCTAGTCATGTCAACCTTGTGATTACAGTTTACACAGATCAGAAGACAAATTAAACTCGGGTCACAAATGTGTGGAAGGAAGGAAATGTTTCATTTAACGACGCACTCAACACATTTTATTTACGGTTATATGGCGTCAGACATATGGTTAAGGACGACACAGATATTGAAGGAGGAAACCCGCTATCGCCACTTCATGGGCTACTCTTTTTGATTGGCAGCATGGGATCTTTTATATGCACCATCCCATAGACAGAAGAGCACATACCACGGCCTTTGATGTACCAGTCATGGTGCACTGGCTGGGGCGAGAAATCAATCTAATTAAAATTAGCTCCACTATTACATGTGGATCTAACAGCAGCCCGTTGGAGCTCATGTCCAGATGAACTTTCATTCGACCAATCGAAACCTTACTTGCAAAATCATGGCAGTAATTTGAAAATAATTTGAAAACATTCGGGATTATGCCGAGAGTATACGAAATGATTCGGTTGAATTACGAAATATGCCGGAAACTAATTTCCATATAAAATTGTTTACCAAATTCGTGTCAAGACGAAAACAAAACCGTGATGGTATAGCCATAAAATCTGTTTATACTAGTATACAATCCAGATTTTATTACTGCATTCCCCCCCCCCCCCCCCCCCCCCTCCCGTTCGCCTATTGCATAAATAGTCTCGCCCGATATCTTTAGAATTTGTATGCTCCCGAATAACGCTATAAAAACCGAAGTGTAATTGGTCGATATTTAAATTGTTATTTTTAGATGGAATGTCACCAGAACCTTTGACATAGTCACCATTGTTTTTCAGTAAAATAAAGATATTCGTCAATGGTGTGGGGTTGTTTTGTTTTTTTTTGGGTGGAAGACCTAAAATATTACAACATTATGACATCATAAACTGGGGGTTTCTGTGCGTGTCAGGGCAGCAAGCAGCAAAAATCGCTTTTGGAACGATCGAAAATAAACCGACGTTGACGCGCTGCTGACACGCTTCGCTAGTGAGGGTATGTATATGGTAATTCATTGGAAGTTATGTTTTTGCTGCCGACGCGCTGTACTAAAGTGGGACAGCCTTTAAGCTGGATTTATACTTTTGACGCCGTCACCCGCCTTAATACGTCGACATACGCTACGCCGGTTGGCGGCGACAGCTGGCAACTGCCGTTATACATGACCGCGCGTTTAGCATCATTGTCCCAAGTGTAAATCAACGCTCGCAGGCGCCGACCTATTTTTAAGGCGCCACGTAGATATTTTAATTTTACCAGATGTTAAGATGGCTGACATAAATGCTAATGCAACAGTTATAATTGAAAGTAAAGTTTGTTTTTATTTAGCGACGCCACAAAAGCGCATTGCCTGTTTAATCATCGGCTATTGAATGTCAAACATAATGGTCATTCTGATACAGTTTCAGGGGAAACCCGTTACATTTTCCCATTAGTAGCACGGGATATTTTATATGCATCATCCCACAGACAGGATAAACCATACCGCAACCTTTGTCCAGTTGTGGAGCAATGGTTGGGATGGGGAAAAACCCAATCAGAGAATGAGTAAATGAGTAAAACTCCCTATTATATGTGATGTGGAATGATGTGGTGGCTACTTCTGACTGGTTGAATCGCCGGCGTTTGCACGCGCACATCTTGAAAGTTCAACAAAAACTTCGCCGGTTTATAGCGAGTACTCGCTGACGTTTAAAGTATCAACCTATGCGCTGGCGAACGCCGGTAGCCACCTAGGTTAGTTGGAAGACCTGAGGTCGTTGGATCGAATCCCCCTTGGTGGACTATACCAAATGCCGTGGTGGTACCTGCAAAACTGAGTACTATAATTTTGTGCAAAACCAGGGATGTTGTACAAACTCGAAAATGAGTCATCAAAAGTTGCACTTTCTTCAGTTAATACTTTGAGGAAAGCGGTAGTAGTATTCAACTGCATTGGTTATAGTTTGCTTGATATAATATTCATATACTGTTTTAACTAGTGTTTGATATTCGGTCCGAAAATGGTATTCGAATAATCGATGGAAATTGCGAGCGAATATTCGAATACTAGCTAAACAACAACTGACATTTTGAGATGAACTTCTAATAGCTGCTGAAAGCAAGTTACAACAGAAAAAATAAATCATAATGACGTAGTAACTAGTAGCTAACCTAGCTATATAGTTTGACTTCTCGTCTAGCAATACTGAATTATCAATATCGAACTATCAAACAACACTAAAACAGCATGACCGAAAACAAATATGTGCCGGGAACTCATATAGGAAACCACCAGATCCGTTCACATGGTTGTTCTTAGTTGTTGTTTGCATGTTTTTTGTTTTGTTTTTGTTTTTGTTTTGTTTTGTTTTGTTTTTGTTTTTGTTTAGTTTTGTGGGGTTTTGCCGACTGAACATATAAGAACACACATTTACACAGAATATCTATACTCAACCATGAACATAGGGTACGTTATCAAAATAGCTAAAACGTGCGAAGGAGAAACACAATTTCACAAGTTCACATGACAAGGTATTTAAATTTTTTTTTAATAAAGCAAAGTTTTTCAATAAAGGTGCATTACACCAAAATAATAGAATATCTTTCATTCTAGACACGCTAGGATTAGTTCATAATATTTATGTATATATTGTCTTCTAATGTTTCCGATAGGCACCAACCCAATAATAGTTATTCTTCCAGGTGGCATTGCACAAACCCAATACTAGTTATTCTTCCAGGTTGCATTGTACTAAAGAAGAAATGTCAAAATTCCATATTCATAGTCTAATGTTTACTCTAATATTTACACAGTGAAAAAAACTGCGGTTCTGATTATTAGTAGTAAGAAGTTACTGATTATTTGTGCAAATACTATATCCATTGTCAATAAATAAATACGCTTTGACTTGTTAAACACTTGTTATGAGGTATACACAAAAGTTGAAATTAGAGCAGGGTACCCACCTCCCCCAAAAAAGAACAAAAAAACAACAACAAAAAAAACAAAAAAAACAAAAACAAATAACAAACAAACAACAACAACAAACAGATGGAACTGCAATTTTTAGTAAAACATACTTTTAGTTTCTTACAGGTAGATTATATGTAAGGTGCCACATTTTTATTGAGCAACGCTTACATCAGTTTTATTAATACACGTTAACATTAACGGCGATGGTATTTGATTTGGTGCATTGTAACCTGCAGCAAACGACACGCCTCGTATAAACAAGGAAGTATTTCATAACAAGATCGCACAAAAATATGCAGGAACACTTCGAAGATATGTTCAAATTTAATTTAAAATTATTATTTAATCAACTATATTTTGTTTTGTTTAAGAATACCACTAGAGCACATTGATTTATTAATCATCGGCAATTGGATTTTAAACATTCCGTACATTTTATCCATTAGTAGCAAGGGACATTTTATAGCACCATCCCACAGACCTGATAGTACATACCACGGCCTTTGATATACCAGTCGTAGTGCACTGGTTGGAATTAGAAATAGCTCAATGGGGCCAATTGATGGTATATCGATCCTAGATCGACCACGTAACAGGGGAGCACTTTACCACTGGACTACGTCCCGCCCCTCACTCGTTAAAGCTCATGACAGAAAACTTATTTCACATAAACTTGATAACAGATTGTAGCGAGTTTAATATCCTCTATGTACTATTTTAAGTATAGAGGCCCAACCTGTGGGTTACTAGTCTGATATCTGTACTGAATTTAGATTGACGGCAGATATATCAGACTAATTGTGGGGTTTGTATAATGCTGGCTACGAAGGACGTTAAAATACTCAATCTGGTAACATGTCTCTAGATCATTGATATATCAGACCAATTGTGGGGTTTGTATAATGCTGGCTACGAAGGACGTTAAAATACTCAATCTGGTTACATGTCTCTAGACCAGTGATATATCAGACCAATTGTGGGGTTTGTATAATGCTGGCTACGAAGGACGTTAAAATACTCAATCTGGTTACATGTCTCTAGACCAGTGATATATCAGACTAATTGTGGGGTTTGTATAATGCTGGCTACGAAGGACGTTAAAATACTCAATATGGTAACATGTCTCTAGACCAGTGACGGGGCTTCTAGAATTGTTAGAAAAACCCACTAGAAATGGGATCAGTGATTACCGATCTCGGTGGTACAGTGGTTAAGTTATACCACTCAATCTGGTAACATGTCTCTATTTTTCTTTTTTCTTTCTTGTTGTTTTTAAAGAGCTACATATACATGACCACTGGAGCTGCGTGTGCAGGAATGTTAGCAGGGGTGGGGGGTGGGGGGGTGTGTGGTGGAGGGTCCGAGAAGAAAAGCGGGGGGTGGGGGGGGGGGGGGTGGGTGATGGGGGTGGACGAAACATGATTCACCGGAAATATATTTGGCAAAATAATTTTTTTTGGCTTGAACGAGCATTTTGTTATTTATTTGATTTGTTTTCTTCTTATTTTTGTGTGTTATTTTGTTTTTTTATTTTTTGTTTTTATTATTATTATTTTTTTAATTTTATTTTGTTTGTTTCTTGTTGTTTTGTCTTTGTTAAGTAGTTCTCTGACGTAATTATTTAACGGGGTTTGGGACTTAGTTCAGTGGTACAAGACTCGCTTGATGCACGATCGATCTAGGATCAATTCCTGTAAGTGGGCTCATTGGGCTATTTGTCGTTCCAGCCAGTGCTCCACAACTGGTGTTACACAGGCCATGGTATGTACTATCCTGTCTGTGGGATGGTTCATATAAAAGATGCCTTGTTGCTAATAGAAAAGAGTAGACCATTTATTCATATTGTCATTACTGGTATACAGGATTGTGAACGAATCACTACGCATTTTTATCACTAATATTGTGGGTAGAATGATGAAAATACATCGTGAAATTGTTTCAGGCCAGCTGATTTTTCGCGAATATTTCTGTTGTTTTTTCACGAATTTGAGGATTGGCTAACGATATATTTACCTATAATGTAAAGGCCTAGCTAATCGTGATTTCGCTGTTTAAAATGTTTCTGTTACTAAAACAGTCACATGTATAAGCTTATTATAATTTAGTACACAATTTTATAATTTTTAACAACTCGTCTTCATTGTTTTTGTTTCGGTTTACCTTACTTCGCATAGGACATTCTCTTTACACCACATTTGAAATCGTTTTGGTTATGTTGTTATTCGGGGGATGACCGTCACGTGATATTATACCTTGTAAATTAAATAAGATGTCAAATGTGAATACTCTAAACGCAGTTATTTTTTCTTCTGATTTATGGACTATCGTCATAATTCAATTATTTTTACAAAGCATTAATAATAAGAGAGATATGGTGGTTATATAGATGGTTAAATGATGTACTTTTAGGAACAAATCAAAATTATACTTTTTTGCGCCTTTAAGTTTGCAACTTTTAATTTTAGAAAATAATGATTCACTACATAACCGATTGTTCGCGTAAACTTGCGTAACTGACAGATGTGAACGTAAAGTAACGTACCTTGTTTTTGCATCGTTCGGAAACTGCCCCTAAGTCATATTGTAACATAAAACCAGTTTATACTGTGTATGACAGACGTTTGTTGATAATACATCACGGGAAATTAATTGAATGGATTTAAGAGTGTAATATGCTATATTTTTAGTATAGTACCAGTATCATTTTTGTCTGATATATTTGCAGCAAAATTAATTCGCATTTTAACATTAAAATTAGGTGCATTACTACAATACTTGTTCTGTTTCAGAACTGAAATAATGGATTGTACTAAAAACAGCATTCTCCAAAACATCCACGATGAGATGGTCAAAGGTACGTTCAATGACCTTGACATTGTCTGTGAGAATGGGACAACGAGTGCAAACCGTTTGGTCCTGGCCGCGATGTCATCTTACTTCCGGGCAATGTTAACATCAGACATGGCAGAGAATCGGACAGGCGTCTTAAATCTGCCCACGGTCTCGGTGTCGGTGTTCCAGGATGTTCTCAAGATGTCTTTGTGTTCGGTGGATCTTGTAAACGAAGACAACTGCGTCAAAATTTTAGATGCATGTGAAATGATGCAGCTTGATAACGTCAAAGATCTGTGTCATCGTTATCTCAAGGAAAGTCTAGAGATCAATGCCGACAATTGTCTACAGTGGTGGAGGCTTATGCATCGCTACAATGTTGCTGAGTTGTCCAACAGAGCAGTCTCTTATCTGACAGAAAACTTGACTGACTTTGTTGAAAGAAAAAACATTGTTCATTTGTCAAAGACAGAACTTCTAGAAATATTGTCTAAAGATGATTTGAAATGCAAAGAAGATGTAATTATGAAAGGTGTTATGAAGTGGATTGAAAGAAATAACCCGGATGCAGATGATGTAAAACTTATATTTGAAATTATCAGAATTGATCTTGTTGATGCAAAGTTCCTCATTGCGAATGTGGTATTTTCTAAATTAATTTCAGAAAATAACTCTGTTCAGCAAATCATAAAAGATGTGATGCTTTCAAAAGTTTCTACGCCTTCTACCAGCAGATTTCATAGTGTGCGTGAAAATGAGTTTGTGTTGCACTACAACAAAACTTCACTTCTGTCTTGTTTTACATCAGATGGGACATGGGAAGACGTTCCACCTTCTCCAGTAGATCCCGGATGGTGGCATTCAGCAGCAAGTCTAGGTAACAAGATCTACATCACTGGTGGTGTGAGTATAGGAAAATGTGCACTCGTCTAAGACGTCTGTAGAAGAGAGTGGAAAACAGGTCCAGATCTCGAAGAAGAACGCGTTCTTCACTGCATGGCCGCAGCTAATTCTAAAGTGTATGCAATTGGTGGTACGTACAGCAACACGATTGAAGAGATTAGCGAGAGTGACACACGCTGGCAGGTTGTTGGAGATTTGAAACAGAACAAACAGGATGCATTCGCTGCTACAGTGGGACACAACATGCTGGTGATGGGTGGACGGAGTGAAGGATGTGGATTAGATGTTATCCAGTGTTTCAATACAGCGACTCGCTCTGTGTCTAACCTCAGCTCACGTTTACCATACAACTCGGTGTGTCTGAGAGGTTCGGTTCACCTCCCTGATGTATATCTGCTGGACAATGATGGAAATGTGATGCACGTCCAGGTCACTGACAGTGATGGAGAAATCAAGATACAAATCAAGTCAACAGCGAAATGGCGATCATTTGCTGGTTACTTTGGCGTATTATGGCAGAACGGAAGCTTGTTGTCCTTCAGCGGCTACAACACTAAGTGTGAAATTAGAAAATACAACCTGGCTGAAGGGAAAGAGGACAATATAACTTTTCCAGAATCAACGAGAAGTGGTGTTGTGTTTGGTGTTCTGCCAGTGTTTCATAAAGTATAACAGATTTTGGATTGAGTTTATTCTGGGGAATAACATTGTTTGTGTATTTTTATCTCACTGATCAAGTGGGTCTCTTCCAATTAAGATCTCAGGCTTTAAATTCTGCATAAAACATTACTAGCAGTTTGATGAATTTGGTCACAAAACCTGTAGAGAAACTAAAATTTGATTTAACCAAAAAAACAACAACATAATAATAAAAATAATAAATAAATAAATAAATACAAAATGCACCAAAATTAAAACGCCTGAAATAAATGTATTCAATTGTTTCTCGAAATATCTTTTTTATCAATTAATTAAATATATTCGCTGAAATCTATTTTAATTTGTATATTTGGCGATTTTGATAACAAAGGCTAAAGATGGAGTCGGGCACCACTTCACCTATTTTGGTTTGTGACTGGATTATGGCTACGGGGCTATAAACCGGGGGATAAGATTTTATTTTGTTTGGCTAGTTCTAGGTGTTTAAAGCTGCTGTTATAACAATGTTTACTAGTGCAAAAGACAAACATAACAACACTTTTAATAAACTCGACCTGGCGTGCTTCTTCACAATAAGACCGGCCTCGGTGGCGTCGTGGCAGGCCATCGGTCTACAGGCTGGTAGGTACTGGGTTCGGATCCCAGTCGAGGCATGGAATTTTTAATCCAGATACCGACTCCAAACCCTGAGTGAGTGCTCCGCAAGGCTCAATGGGTAGGTGTAAACCACTTGCACCGACCAGTGATCCATAACTGGTTCAACAAAGGCCATGGTTTGTGCTATCCTGCCTGTGGGAAGCGCAAATAAAAGATCCCTTGCTGCCTGTCGTAAAAGAGTAGCCTATGTGGCGACAGCGGGTTTTCTCTAAAAAAATCTGTGTGGTCTTTAACCATATGTCTGACGCCATATAACCGTAAATAAAATGTGTTGAGTGCGTCGTTAAATAAAACACTTCTTTCTTTTTTCTTCACAATAAACGCACATCGTGAAAAACGTCTTGTCATTGTGAAGACGATAATAACGGAAAGGTATCTTCTCAATTATTTATCTTTACTGGATTGGATCCATGTTAGTTTAAGAGTGAGTGACTGCAATACAGTGCGCTTCGTGCATTCACACGGGTGTCAATTCAGTGTTTTACTTATGTGTATAATCAAATAATTAATGTGCGTAATCACATAATGTGTTTCTGGTTGTGTGTGTAACATATTGACCAAGTGCTTATTTCTGTGAAAGATTTTCTTGTTGGTGTATGTTCCCCTTTTTGATTTTAAAATTAACAGTAACAATAAACATTATGGTTTGCATGGAATGGGAGTGAGCGATGTGATAAGGCGTGTCACTGGTACGGACCACAATAAAGTAAAGTAATGTTTTGTTTAACGACACCACTAGAGCACATTGATATATTAATTATCGGCTATTGGATGTCAAACATTTGATAATTAATGCAGCAAGGGATCTTTAATATGCATTTTCCTACAGACAGAAAAGAAAATACCACGGCCTTTGACTAGTTGTTGTGCACTGGTTGGAACGAGAAAAAAACAATCATTTGAATGGATCCACTGAGGTGGTTCGATCCTGCGGTGCAAGGACCTCGAGCGAGCGCTTAACCGTCTGGGCTAAATCCCGCCACTCGGATCACAATAGGGTGATCAGCTCGAAATGGTTAAATATTAAAAACTGGCAATAATGAAATAAATCATGGACATTTATACCCGCTCGTCTTAGTTTTTATATTGAGGAACAAAAGGAACAAGAAACAAACCCGAACAAGAAAACAAAAACAAACAGCAGCAACAGTAATACCCCCCCCCGCCCCCCCCCCCCTCCCCCCATAATACTAAT
The DNA here is from genome assembly GCF_016097555.1 of Gigantopelta aegis. Classification (NCBI taxonomy): domain Eukaryota; kingdom Metazoa; phylum Mollusca; class Gastropoda; order Neomphalida; family Peltospiridae; genus Gigantopelta; species Gigantopelta aegis. The sequence goes on from NC_054710.1 coordinate 30,436,709, forward strand.
AGAATATCTTGTAACAAAATTTATTTCACCACCGCCTCCAGTTTGACTTTTTTTTTAAGTGAGAGAGAGAGAGAGAGAGAGAGAGAGAGAGAGAGAGAGAGAGAGAGAGAGAGAGAGAGAGAGAGTCTCACAATGTGTCCGTGTTTGTGAGTTTTTGTGTGTCTGTGTGTGTGCGTGTGTGTGTGTGTGTGCCTATGTGTGTGTGCGTGTGTGCAGGCGCGGATTTAGTGGGGGGCCCAAGGGCCCGGGCCCCCCCTATTTTTGGGGTCAAGTTATTATTTTATAGCTATTTTGTTACTCTGATGCGAGGAAATCGCGTTTCAGGCCACTTAAATTTCAAAATTTCGCGGGGGAGCATACCCTCGGGCCCCACCCCTATTTAAAAATCCTGGATCCGCGCCTGGTGTGTGTGTGTGTGTGTGTGTGTGTGTGTGTGTGTGTGTGTGTGTGTGTAAATGTGTTATTTAAACTACTGGTATTGGAGCATAAAAGTAAGATTTATTTAAATTACGTTGTTTATTTTTATTTATTCAAATCATCCGCTGATATTATAAGTAAACCGTAAGCACAAACGCCGTAAATATCTTTTAAAGCTAGTTTTGGTCTTTGAATGTAAACTATGAGACACTAGAACACAGCACTTGTGGCCGCAGTATGTACTACCCTCTATGTGGGGTGGTGCATATAAACGATCCCTTGCTGCCCTACCTTAAATACATACAATTTTACTAATAGGACTGACAGGTGCGGGGCGTAGCCCAGTCGTGAAACGTTTGCTTGATGCGCGGGCGGTCTAGGATCGATCCCCGTCGGTGGACTCATTGGGCTATTTCTCGTTTCAGCCAGTGGTCCACAACAGGTGTGTCAAATGCCGTAGTATATACTACACTGTCTGTGTGATGGTGCATATAAAAGATCCCTTGCTGGTAATCGAAAAGAGTAGCCCATGACGTGGCGAAAGCGGGTTACCTCTCTCATTATATGTGTGGTCCTTCACCATATGTTTGACGCCGTATAACCGTAAATAAAATAATTGTAAGATCCAGCATTAAGACACAGATGCGTGAACACCCGCACGCACACAGTCGAAAAAAATCTACACACTGCAATATTTTTTTATTTATGTATTTTTACAACTTTATCATCCATGTGCTATATCTAGATTAGGTGTAGCTTATGTTTGAGACATAACAACCAGTGAATAAACAGTTTACTGGGGTGCCGTTAAAAACATATATATATATTTTCCAGGTAATATATTCAGAATCCTGGGAAAATGTAAAAAAGCCCTGGAAGATGAACCAAATTGGTGTTTAAAGGTCCTGGAAAATGAAATTGTGTTTAAGTATATGAACCCTGTAATACACTGTTAGTATCTGTGACATCTGTTGTAAAGAAACACTTAAATATCATCAATCTACTTTTTATTACTAGGTAAATTTATTTAAAACATGTTTTTGTGTCCTTGAAAAATTAATTTAAGTACTTGAAAAAGTCCTTGAAAGTCCTTGAATTTTAGTTTTCTTAAACCTGTATGAACCCTGAATATCTGTGTGTCCTTAAACATATGTCCGACGCCATATAACCCTAAATAAAATGTGTTGAGTGCGTCTTTATATAAAACATTTCCTTCCTCTCTCTCCTTCGCCTAAATGGCTTACCAAGTTTTATACTTTACTGTGTATGTGGCGGGTGTGGCAACTTCTGTAGGGACTTGGAGCAACTTGCAGAATGGTACATACACTATTCGCGATATCAATGAATCTAGTCAAGTCAACCTTGTGATTACAATTTACACAGATCAGACTGGTACATACACTATTCGCGATATCAGTGAATCTAGTCAAGTCAACCTTGTGATTACAGTTTACACAGATCAGAATGGTACATACACTATTCGCGATATCAGTGAATCTAGTCAAGTCAACCTTGTGATTACAGTTTACACAGATCAGAATGGTACATACACTATTCGCGATATCAGTGAATCTAGTCAAGTCAACCTTGTGATTACAGTTTACACAGATCAGACTGGTACATACACTATTTGCGATATCAATGAATCTAGTCAAGTCAACCTTGTGATTACAATTTACACAGATCAGAAGACAAATTAAACTCGGGTCACAAATGTGGGGAAGGAAGGAAATGTTTCATTTAACGACGCACTCAACACATTTTATTTACGGTTATATGGCGTAAGATGCCACACTTTTTATTGGTCAACGTTTTCATCAGTTTTATTAATACACGTTAACATTAACGACAATGGTATTTGATTTGGTGCATTGTAACCTCCAGGAAACGACACGCCTCATATATACAAGGAAGTATTTCATAACAAGATCGCACACTGTGATGCAGGGACAAATCGAAGGTATGTTCACATTTAATTTAAAATAATCATTTAATCAAATAAATGTTTTGTTTTGTTTAAGAATACCACTAGAGTACATTGATTTATTAATCATCGGCTATTGGATTTTAAATATTTCGTAAATTTGACATAGTCTTAGAGAAGAAATCGGTATTTGTAATTGGCAGCAAGATACATTTTATAACACCATCGCACAGACATGATAGTACATACCACGGCCTTTAATATACCAGTCTTAGTGCACTGGTTGGAACGAGAAATATATCAATGGGGTCAATTGTTGGGGATCGATCCTAGATCGACCACATAACAGGAGAGCACTTTACCACTGGACTACGTCCCGCCCCTCACTCGTTAAAGCTCATGACAGAAAACTTATTTCACTTGATAACAGATTGTAGCGAGTTTAATATCCTCTATGTACTATTTTAAGTATAGAGGCCCAACATGTGGGTTTCTAGTTTGGTATCTGTATTGAATTTAGATTGACGGCAGATATATCAGACCAATTGTGGGGTTTGTATAATGCTGGCTACGAAGGACGTTAAAATACTCAGTCTGGTTACATGTCTCTAGATCAGTGACGGGACTTCTAGAATTGTTATAAAAACCCACTAGCCATGGGATTAGTGATCACCGGTCTCGGTGGTACAGTGGTTAAGCCATCGGACTACCGGCTGGTAGGCACAGGGTTCGCAGCCTGGTACCGGCTCCAACCCAGAGCGAGTTCTTAAGGGGCCACTAAACCCTCTTGTCTCTCATTAACCAACTAACAACTAACCCAATGTCATGGACAGACAACCCAGATAGCTGAGCGGTGTGCCCAGGACAGCGTGCTTGAAGCTTAATTGGATATAAGCACGAAAATATGTTGAAATGAAATAAATGATAAGTAATTTTTAAAATGTACTAGCTATGATTAAAAATTCACGAGCACTACTTTAAGTAAAAGTAGGAATAATCAGATATGTCACCTAAAGGAGATAGAGTCCTTAGATTTGACGGAAGGGGAGAGGGTGAGGACAGGATATTCATATTTACGAAATAAACTTAAATACAACATTTGATAACTTTTTTTCACTATCCATCGGGCATAGCCAAAATAGTTATTTACAAGCCCAACATTGAATATCGCTAACCATGTGAGTGGGGCTATCATAATCTAGAAGCCATGCCAGTAAGGTTTTTTTTTTTTTATAATTTACACTGATACAGAGTTCGCAGCTCAGCTACATACAAGTCTATATCAGCTATACTCTGTTTACGTGTAAACGGAACCTACGGATTTGAATGAAAGGCCACAACAAATACAGTTAAAATGCATATAAAAACATAATACAACGTTTTAAACCCATACCAACTATTTTGAAGAAAACAAATTCAGCGTAAATAAAAACGTTTCTCAAAAAATTACCTTCAAGAAAGAAAGAAAGAAAGAAGTGTTTTATTTAACGACGCACTCAACACATTTTATTTACGGTTATATGGCGTCAGACATATGGTTAAGGACCACACAGATTTTTTTAGAGGAAACCCGCTGTCGCCACATAGGCTACTCTTTTTACGACAGGCAGCAAGGGATCTTTTATTTCCGCTTCCAACAGGCAGGATAACACAAACCATGGCCTTTGTTGAACCAGTTATGGATCACTGGTCGGTGCAAGTGGTTTACACCTACCCATTGAGCCTTGCGGAGCACTCACTCAGGGTTTGGAGTCGGTATCTGGATTAAAAATCCATGCCTCGACTGGGATCCGAAACCAGTACCTACCAGCCTGTAGACCGATGGCCTGCTACGACGCCACCGAGGCCGGTATTACCTTCAAATTATATATTAATTTTAACACAGGAGAGAAGACCATTGTTAGAACAGTCTTCACTTGCATTGTCACTAAGTAGTCGATAATGCAGTACATAGCGATTAAGGTAGAACTGCGCGCGCTTTAATTTGGCCGTTCCGCCAATTGCCTTCATGCCTGTATGAAAAAGGAAGGGAATTTAATTTACGTAATTTGATGGCAATTTGCAAAGAGACTTTAATTATTATTTTTTAAATTTACAGTGCTATTTGAATAAGTATGGGTTTAACACTTAATTCATGTGAATTTTTAAAATTTATTTAATATAAATTTACATGCCAATTGATCGCGTCCCTTTTGACCTACTTATACTCTGATGTAGTTTGTAACATGTTGTTAGTAACTGACACTGTGTGACATTTGCCAAAATAAATTGTCACGAATGCACTGTAAACACTGTTTGTGTGTAGGATTTCAACAATGGCCGCTAAGGCTGATGTTGTTAACAATGTAGTACAGCGTTCATTATTCATTGTCATCGGGACATCGTTAGGTCATTGGCGCCCACGTAGATAGAAGTTATGACAGGAGATTCTAAACAGTTTGATATTTAGTTCAATAAGAAATAGTTCGTACTGCACATATTTCTAGAACTACGAACGAGCAAAACCTCTACTGCAACTATACTGCTAATCTTACTAGTAGTCTTATACTACTACTACCACAACCACTACTACCACTACTACTACCACTAATATTAGTACTACTACTACTACAACTACCACTAATATTACTACTACTACTATTAATACCACTACTACAACAACTACCACAACCACTACTACTACCACTAATATTACTACTACTACTACTACCACAACCACTACTACTACCACAACCACTACTACTACTACTACTACCACTAATATACTACTACTACTACTACCACAACCACTACTACTACTACCACAACCACTACTACTACTACTACTACCACTAATATTACTACTACTACTACTAATACCACTACTACAACAACTACTACTACTACTACCGCTACGACCGCTGTCATCGTCACTACTACTAATATTACTACTACCACTACTATTACTACTACCACAACTGCAACTACTACTGCCACTAATACTATCACTACAACTACTATTACTAGTACTACTAATACTACCACTACTACTGTTACAACTACCAACACCACTACTACTACTACTATTAGTACTACTACTACTACTACTATTACAATTTCTACTACTACTACCACTACCACTACTACTACTACTACCACTACTACTACTACCAGGGTCGTAGCTAGGATTTTTGTTTGGGGGAGGGGGGCAACTAAGTAGGCAATAGTCTAAAAATACTTTTCTTTAAAGGGAGATTCCTGACTGCTGCATTGTAAGATGTTTCCGACTGATACAAAATTTATATAATTATACTTACATATTAAATATATTTGCTTGTTTGGAATATCAGTGCATGTATATTCAATGTGTTTCTGGTCGTCTTAATATTTGTAAGAAGCCCAAACTGGATTTTGTCTTCAAATAATTTCGTACGTGTGAAAAAAAAATTGTTTTAGGAAATAAAATGTAAATTAGCCTAGAACAAATATTAGAACGACCAGAAACACGTTTAATATACAGCCACTAATATTTTAAAATAGAAAATATATTTAATATGTAAGTTTAATCGTAGAAACATTTTATTAGTCAGGAATGTCCCTTTAATTTTCTATAATGCTTTCCGAATTTTTTCGGGAGGGGGAGGAGGGCAACTGCCCCCCTTGCCCCCATGCTAGCTACGGCCCTGACTACTACTGCTGGTACTACTACTACTACTAATACTACTGGCACTACTACTACTACTGGTACTACTACTACTACTGCTACTGCTGCTGCTGCTACTGCTACTACTACTACTACTACTACTACTACTACTACTACTACTACTACTACTACTACTACTACTACTAGTAGTACTACTACTTATTTTATGTCGCTTCAAGAAATGATGTTGAAATGTTCAAGGTTTTTCTATTATGCATGTCAGTATGTTACACAGGCAGATCCTGGGGGTACAAGGGGTGATACCCTTTTGATGGCATACTAATATTTGCCGTATTGAGACAGTCTGTCGAGTCGAAAACTATTTGTTATTAACTCTTTTTGTAAAAATATGTTTTGTGTTGCAGCAAGGGGAGGGCGGGATGTAGCCCAGTGGTAAGGCGTAGCTCGATGCGCGGTCGGTCTGGAATCGATCCCCGTCGGTGGGCCCATCGGGCCATTTCTCGTTCCACCCAGTGTACCACGACTCATGGGCGTCAATCCGGCTTTAAAAGTGGGGGGGGGGGGGACGTGTTAGTGTGTGTGTGTGTGTGTGTGAGAGAGAGAGAGAGAGAGAGAGAGAGAGAGAGAGAGAGAGAGAGAGAGAGAGAGAGAGAGAGAGGGGAATGTCAATGAAAATCATAAATCTACACTTTAGTGTTTAAACTTTTAATTTTTGTTTGTTTTCTGTTGTTGCTGTTGTTGTTTTTGTTGGTGTTGTTGTTGTTGCTTTTGCTAAACGAAAAAGTGTGTGTGGGGGGGGGGGGGGGGACACACTTATATAGATTGTCCCCCGGCGTTAAAAAGTGAGGGGGACTCGTCCCCCCTGTCCCCCACCGATCGACGTCCATGCCACGACTGGTATATCAAAGGCCGTGGTATGTACTGCCCAGCCTGTGGGATGGTGCATGTAAAAGATCTCTTGCTGTTAATCGGAAAGAGTAACCCATGAAGTGGCGACAGCGAGTTTCCTCTCTCATTATCTGTGTGGTCCTTAACCATATGTTTGACGTCATATAACCGTAAATAAAATGTGTTGAGTGCGTCGTTACATTTGTTTTTCTTTTTCTTTACAAAATAAGACAAAAATGTTTTGCTTGGGGACACATTTGCATACAACAAAGTTCAAATTATGTTTTTGTAATAGCTCAACCAATAGAAAGAGCCATCTAATTACACATGCACACTTATTCACAATAGTTCTCTTGAGATATTTACAGCACGGTACGTCTGTTAAAATCATGCAATGGGCGGAGCTATAGTTAGTGTGGTAGGGGTGTCAACTACCCCTGTCCAGTACATTCACGACACGTCTGCTAAAATCATGCAATGGGCGGACCTATAGTTAGTGTGGTAGGGGTGTCAACTGTCCCTGTCCAGTACATTCACGACACGTTTGTTAAAACCATGCAATGGGTGGAGCTATAGTTAGTGTGGTAGGGGTGTCAACTACCCCTGTCCAGTACATTCACGACACGTCTGCTAAAATCATGCAATGGGTGGAGCTATTGTTAGTGTGGCAGGGGTGTCAACTACCACTGTCCAGTACATTCTCCAAACTTAAAAAAAAGAGAAAAAAAAGAAGTTATTTCTCGTTCTATATATCATAAAAGGTTTCTTTTAGACGATAAAAAAGAATATTTTAGTACTTAATTCTCCATACTATTCACATCCCGAAAAATATAAACAATGTCCCTGAGTTTTAATATATTCCGATACTAGTACAGCCCCAACGCACTGATAAAACTACCTCAGACTGCATTTACACATGCGACACAAACAACTGAAACAGACGGTTTCACTGCTCCATAACAAAATGTGAGGCTCACGGTGTCTTGTCCACGTTATTTTCGTTTCATTATTTACTACTTTCTAGTCATTGATTTTATTAGCCTTAGAATTAATACAATAATTCGCTCGACCTTAAGGGTGTACACTACCAAATCAAATCCCATAGACGACAATAGTAACATATACGGCTAAAACTCCTACCTGCAACGTATCAACCGACATAAACGCCACAGATATAAATACTACCACCCCTTACACTTAAAGTGAATCAGAAAAAAATGGGGGTCAAGCTGCTCGTTTCTGAGATAACGGGTAGCGTCTATGACTACCCTAGTTTCGCACAAAATGTGAGTACTTTTTTTTACAGGTACCCCATACATGTTTCAAGCACAAGGCTACTTGACACATTGGTACTAGATGAAATAAAATTGCACATTTATTTTACCCAGATGAAACTATTATTTTTTACAACCAACACACTCACATTTATAACCAATCACAGGACTTGTGGTGTTCACTTCTCTATCAAAAGTTCGGTGCACCTCGAACTTTGACCCAGCCTGAAGTTATTTGGTATTGTACTACCTTAAGTGGGGTTTAAGTCAGTTATACCCACACTTACTCGGTGTATCGCTGCCTATTCCAACAGTTTTGGTCGAGAGAACCTCCTCGGCTTCACCTCGGACGCCCCACGACCAACACTGTAGGGATATTCACCGATACACCTACCCCTGTATGTATCACGATACACCTACACTTTTCAGTTAACTACACCTGTATGTATCACGATACACCTACACTTTGCAGTTAACTACACCGCCTCGGATGCCCCACGACCACCACTGTAGGGATATTCACCGATACACCTCGTAAAGTGTGGGTATAACTATTACCTACCCATGGGAATATAACACAGTTGGCATAATAATCAATATGATAGGGTGAAAAATGAAGGCATACGACCCTGATGATTAGATATTTCCGCGTTCGACTAACGATATATTTGTTTATACATGTAAAGCCTAGCTAGTTGGGGTTTTGCTCTTAAAATGCTTCCATTACTTAAACAAACACATGTATAAGCTTATTATCATTTAGTACACGTTTTTGTTACTTTTTAACAACGTGTCTTCATCCCTTCCCCCGATTTACCCTACTTCGCATAGGACGTTCTCTTTGCACCAAATGTGCCAATCGTTTTGACTATGTAGTTATTCGGGGGATGCCTGTCACGTGATTCATATTATGATACGCCCAATGTTAATGTCCTCAACGTAGTTAATTTCTTCTTCTGATTGACAGACCATAGTCATAATTCAGTGACTTAAAAAACAACATTAATAATAAGTGAGACATGGTGGTTATGTAGATAATTAAATGAAGTACTTTAGGAACAATTCAAAATAATACTTTGTTGGGCCTTTAAGTTTTAGAAAATAACGATTCACTACGTAACCGACTGGCCATTCGCGTAAATCTGAAGATGCATTAACAACAGACGTGAAGTAATGTACCTTATTTTATCAACTTTCGGGAACTGCCCCTATGTCACATTGTAAAATAAAACCAGTTTATACTGCGTATGACAGACGTTTGATGCTAATACATCACGTGAAATTAACTGAAAGGATTTAACACTGTAATATGCTATATATTTCGTATAGCACCCATAGATGTATTATTTTAGTGCGATATACAGCCGTCAAAATTAATTCAAATGGTATCATTAAAATTAGGTACATTACTATAATATTTGTCCTTTTTCAGGTCAGAAGTTCTCAAATAATGAATCGTACTAAAAACAACATTCTCCAAAACATCCATGAAGAGATAGTCAAAGGTACGTTCAATGACCTTGACATTGTTTGTGAGAATGGGACAACAAGCGCAAACCGTTTGGTCCTGGTCGCGATGTCATCTTACTTCCGGGCGATGCTGACATCAGATATGAGAGAGAGTCGGACTGGCGTCTTAAATCTGCCCACTGTCTCGGTGTCAGTGTTCCAGGATGTTATCAAAATGTCTTTGTGTTCAGTGGATCTTGTAAACGAAGACAACTGCGTCAACATGTTAGACGCAGGCGAAATGATGCAGCTTGATGACGTCAAAGATCTGTGTCATCGTTATCTTAAGAAAAGTCTAGTGATCAACGCCGACAACTGTCTACACTGGTGGAGACTTATGAATCGCTACAATGTTCCTGATTTGTCCAACAGAGCAGTCTCGTATCTGACAAAAAACTTGACCGACTTTATTGAAACAAAAAACATTGTTCATTTGTCAAAGACAGAACTCTTAGAAATCTTGTCCAATGATGATTTGAAATGCAAGGAAGATGTAATTATGAAAGGTGTCATGAAGTGGCTTGAAGCAAATAACCCGAATGCAGATGACGTAAAACGTATCTTTGAAATGACGAGAATGGATCTTGTTGATCCACAGTTCCTCATTCAAAACGTCGTTTTTTCTAAATTCATTTCTGATAATAACTGTGTGCAGCAAATAATAAAAAATGCGCGGCGTTCAGAAGATCTGACAACAGGTTGTAACAGCAGATATATATTTCATAACAGACGTGTAGATGTTTTCGTTTTACACTGGCACACTTCACTTCTATCTTGTTTTACATCAGAAGGAACATGGGAAGACGTTCCACCTGCTCCAGTAAATCCTGGTGCTTGGTATTCAGCAGCAAGACTAGGTAACAAGATCTACATCACTGGTGGTGGCTGTAGAAGAAAATGTACACTCGTCTACGACGTCTGTAGAAGAGAGTGGGAAACAGGTCCACATCTCGAAGAACAACACTTTGTTCACTGCATGACCACAGCTAATTCTAAAGTGTATGCAATTGGTGGTATGTACAGTAACACGATTGAAGAGATGAGCGAGAGTGACACACGCTGGCAGGTTGTTGGTGATTTGAATCAAAAGAGAGAGTTTGCATTCGCTGCTACAGTTGGACGCAACATTCTGGTGATGGGTGGACTGAGTGGAGAAAGTGGATCAGATGTTATCCAGTGTTTTAATACAGCAACTCGCTGTGTGTCTAACCTCAGCTCACGTTTACCATACAGCTCAAGGTGTCTGAGAGGTTCAGTTCACCTGTCTGATATATATCTGCTGGACAATTATGGAAATGTGATGAACGTCCAGGTCACTGACAGTGATGGTGAAATCAAGATTCAAGTCAAGTCAACAGCAAAATGGAAGTCATTTGCCTATTGGTTTGGTGTATTATGGCAGAATGGAAGCTTGTTGTCCTTCAGTGGCTGGGACAGTAACTGTGAAATTACAAGATACAACCTGGCTGAACGGAAAGAACAACATATTACTTTCCCAGAATCACCGAGAAGTGATACTGTGTTTGGCGTTCTGCCAGTGTATTATGAAGCAGCGCGTCAATAAATTTGCTTACAAAATCTGTAGCGAAACTGAAATTAGAGTTAACCAAACAAAATATACCAAACTAAGATTCCTTAAAGAAATGTATTCAGTTGTTTCTCGAATGATCTTTTTTGATGGATTAATGAAATGTATTCACTGAAATAAATGTTAATTCGTATTTTTGCGATTTTGATAACAAAGGCTAAAGATGGGGTCGGGCACCACTTCACCTATTTTTGTATGTGACTGGATTATGGCTACGAAGCTATAAACCGGGGGACAAGGTTTTATTTTGTTTGGCTAGTTCTAGGTGTTTAAAATTGTTGTTATAATAATGTTTACTAGTGCAAAAGACAAACATAACACTTTTAATAAACTCGAGCTGCCGCGCGTCTTCACAATAAAGGTTTATCTTTAAAAACGTTTTGTCATTTTCAAGACTATATTAACACAAAGGTGTCTTGTCAATTATTTACCTTGATTGGATTGGGTCCATCTCAAATAGGAAACGAAGAAAATCAATGGCACTGTATGGAGAACGTTCCTTTAAGAGTAACTGTGCAGCACAGTGCACTTCGTGCATTCACATACGTGTAAATTCAGTGTTTGACGTGTGTGTATAATCAAATAATTATGTACATCATTTAATGTATTTTTATTGAGTGTGTAAGATATTGACTGACTGATTATTTCTATGAAAGATTTTCATGTGACTGTATTTTCCCCTTTTTGTTTTAAAATTAACAGTTTCAATGAAACTGATGGTTTGCATGGACGTGGATCAAGTGTTGTGATAGGTCGTGACGGTTAAATATTAAAAATAGTCCACTGTGAAATAATTCCTAGACAATTGTACTCGCCCGCCCTCCGTTTTTATATTGACAAAAAACAGCAAAAAAATCCCAAAAACCCCAGCAAAAAACAACAACAAACAAATAAACAAACAGCAACAACATTGACAACTGCAACAACAACAAAAAGCCAATAATGTTAATAGAGACATTTATTAATGTGCAGAATTTCCAATGCCTTGAAAACGAATTTTAAAAAGATAATTTCACCATCTCCTCTAGTTTGGAAAACAAAAGGAGAATAAACATCTAGCATTTATTGTATTATGTTCTCAGTGATCAATTATATATTGTTTCCATTGTAGCTTAGTGTAAGAGAACATCTGGTTGCATTGTGTAGACAGCCAGGATACGTTGGTAGATCTAGACACAAGAGTTATGTCAGTCTCTTCATTGTGTAGACAGCCAGGGTACGTTGGTAGATCTAGATACATGAGTTATGTCAGTCTCTGTATTGTGTAGACAGCCAGGATACGTTGGTAGATCTAGACACGAGTGTTATGTCAGTATCTACATTGTGTAAACAGCCAGGATACGTTGGTAGATCTAGACACATGCATTATGTCAGACTCTACATTGTGTAGACAGCCAGGATACGTCGGTAGATCCAGACACAAGAGTTATGTCAGTCTCTACATTGTGTAGACAGCCAGGATACGTTGGTAGATCCAGACACTCGAGTTATGTCAGTCTCTACATTGTGTAGACAGCCAGGATACGTTGATAGATCCAGACACACGAGTTAGGTCAGTCTCTACATTGTATAGACTCCGTTATACGTTGGTAGATCCAGACACATGAGTTATGTCAGTATCTACATTGTGTAGACAGCCAGGATACGTTGGTACATCCAGACACAAGAGTTATGTCAGAGTTATTTATTAGTGTTAATTGTCTGTGTGCGTCCGTGCTTGCGTGAGTTTTGTTTAAAGTACTTGTCTTAGAGAAGAAAGGGAAGATTTATTTAAATTCTTTCTCTTTTTTTTTTGACTACAAACCATGTGGTGACGTATGCGTACAAGGCGGGGCAAAAATGATAGAGATATTCTGGAACAATGTGGGGCAATTCTATGAACAGGTCAACCTCCTACTCAATTTATGAATATTGGTTTAAACTTCAATAATTCGTAGTGTTTATAAAATATGACACTGAGGTTTAATCATCTATAAAGCTTTTACAAATATATATATATTTCATTGTTAAATGTTTGGATGAAAACATAGGGTACACAGAAGGATGATAAAAGTCACAAAACAGGGACCAACCATTCAACTTTCATTTGTCAAGTAAAAGCAATATTCTTATTGTTATGTTTATAATTTGTTTCAATTAAGCAGGTATGCATGAGATATTATAAATAACATTTCTCACACTTTGGTCATGTTTGGGGTGTACAGGTCTTCCTTACATTACCTTATTAGCTTTTCTCATTTATATTTACTTTTTGACTATTTAATATTTTAGTCGTTCAGTGTTTACGTCCGTCACAATGGATTTTCTCTGTGATAACCTGATACCTTTTTACCATTTATTTTATCGTTCAACACCCAAAAGAAGTCCATGGAAAAATGCGTGGTGATTCGTCTGCCTTCCTATATTGCTGTTTGGTAGTAATGCTTATATAAATCAACGCTGCTATCCAGATTCAGGCATTTTTGTTTAATTCAGGCAAAAACAATCCTACTATACTACAGAAATGGGATCCATTAAGCCTCTATCCGTTGAGATTATAAGTCAACTGCAAGTCAAACGTCATTCTCCGCTTTTTTAGCTCCTCCCCCCCCCACCCCCCCAATACCAGTTGTAATTAAGTGAAATAAGTATTTTCTTCGTATATATTGACAATGTTTTAAAGCATGTATCATGATACATTATGTTATCCCGCTTTGTATATACCCCCGTCGGTGATCCCAATGGGCTATGTCTCGTCCCAGCCAGTGCACCACGACTGTTGTATTAAAGTCGATGGTATGTGCTATCATGTGTGGGATAGTCCAAATATATTAACCGTTTTATAAAGTATGTATCATGATACATTAGTTAACACGCTTCCGTGAGCCCAATGGGCTATTTCTCGTTTCAGCCAGTGGACCACGACAGTTGTATGATACAGTATCAAAGGCTATGGTATGTGCTATCCTGTGTGGGATAGTCCAAATAAAAGATGCCTTGCTACTAATACAAATTAAATAATACAGGTCTCGGTGGGGTAGTGATTAAGCCATCGAACTTCAGGCTGGTAGGTACTGGGTTCGCATCCCGGGACCGGCTCCCAACCAAAACGAGTTTTTTTTTATAGTTTAATGGGTAGGTATAAGGCCACTACACCGACTTATCTCTTGGTAACCACTAACCACTAACCCACTGTCCTGGGTAGACAGCTCAGATAGCTGAGGTGTGTGCCCAAAACAGAGTGGTTGAATCGTAATTGGATATAAACACGAAAATAAGTACACATGAATGAAAGACTGAATGAATAGAAAAATGTAGCGGATTTCCTTTAAAACTATATGTCAAAATTACAAACAATTGTAATATGTGTGTGTGTGTGTGTGTGTGTGTGTGTGTGTGTGTGTGTGTGTGTGACGTGTGTGTGAAGTGTGTGTTATGTGTTTGTGTGTCTCTGTATGTGAGTGTTGGTGTGTGTGTGTGTGTGTGTGTTTGTGTGTTCGTGGTGTGTGTGTGAGTTTACAGTATCTATGTGTGTTGTCTGTGTATATGTTTGCATGTAGGATCCAGTTTACCGAACCAGTCGGGGGGGGGGGGGGGGGGGGGTGTAGAGGAGGCAGTAACCTTTACATTAAAAACAATAATGTTGGTAACAGGATGCGAAAATTACCAGATTTTGCGTTACGTATCCGCAATTGCGGTCCTCCTGTACATGGATCAGGAAGGATGTATAGTTTAGGGGTTCAATTCTTCTCGCCTTCTCTGTTCCTCTAACCCCGCTCCCTCCCCCCCCCCCCCCTCTCTCTCTCTCTCTCTCTCTCTCTCTCTCTCTCTCTCTCTCTCTCTCTCTCTCTCTCTCTCTATATATATATATATATATATATATATACCTCACGCTCACGCACTAGTGAAGGAGACAGTAGTGGGGGTGGAGCCAAAAGGCGCATTTTTATCTTTATTTATATAGAGTAGGGCAAACAAACCGTACATGTTCTTCCTCAAGTTGAGTGTGGGCATGTGGGGGGGGGGGGGGGAGGGGGGCAGCCTTACCCCCAAGTCCATACGGACCTCAGCACGAAGCGAAGTAACACCAGGTTTTTTTAAGTGAACTTTTGAGAGCGCAGTTCAAAGTGAACAGTGTTTTTTGTTACCACCACCAGAGCGCAGTTGTCCGCAGTTACCACCACCAGTCCAGATACTGGTGACAAATAGTGTTTGTTATACGCAGTTACCACCACCAGTCCAGTCACTGGTGACAAACTGTTTGTTGTACGCAGTTACCATCACCAGTCCAGTCACTGGTGACACACAGTGTTTGTTGTCCGCAGTTAACACCACCAGTCCAGTCCAGTCACTGGTGACAAACAGTGTTTGTTATCCACAGTTACCACCACCAGTCCAGTCACTGGTGACAAACAGTGTTTGTTATACGCAGTTACCACCACCAGTCCAGACACAGGTGACAGTGTTTGTTGTCCGCAGTTACCACCACCAGTCCAGTCACTGGTAACAAACAGTGTTTGTTGTCCGCAGTTACCATCACCAGTCCAGACACTGGTGACAGACAGTGTTTGTTATACGCAGTTACCACCACCAGTCCAGTCACTGGTGACAAACAGTGTTTGTTGTCAGCAGTTACCACCACCAGTCCAGTCCAGTCACTGGTGACAAACAGTGTTTGTTGTCAGCAGTTACCACCACCAGTCCAATCACTGGTGACAAACAGTGGTTGTTATCCAGAGTTGCCACCACCAGTCCAGTCATTGGTGACAAACAGTGTTTGTTATACACAGTTACCACCACCAGTCCAGTCACTGGTGACAAACTGTTTGTTGTCCGCAGTTACCACCACCAGTCCAGTCACTGGTGACAAACAGTGTTTGTTGTCCGCAGTTACCACCACCAGTCGAGTCACTGGTCAGAGACAGTGTTTGTTGTCCGCAGTTACCACCACCAGTCCAGTCACTGGTGACAAACAGCGTTTGTTGTCCGCAGTTACCACCACCAGTCCAGTCACTGGTGACAAACAGTGTGTGTTGTCCGCAGTTAACACCACCAGTCCAGTCACTGGTGACAAACAGTGTTTGTTGTCAGCAGTTAACACCACCAGTCCAGACACTGGTGACAAGCAGTGTTTATTACTCCAAGAAGAAAGATTTGCCTCACTAATTTTATTTCATCCAGTACCTCTACACTGGGTGGCTCATCACAGTTAAGGACGGGTTTTTACTTTGTTATATTGCATATAAATAAATGTAAAGAATGTGGCTGGTGACCCCCCTCCACCCCCCCCCCCCACCCCACCCACCACATTCTGTATAAATAAATATTAAAATGTGGGGCCCTCAGGGGCGATTGTTCCCACCACTCTCCCGATTCCGTCCCTTGGACCCTGCCACTATGGATTTGCCACTATATCTGTAAGGCGAGACGTAGCCCAGTAGTAAAGCGCTCGCTTGATGCGCGATCGTTTTGGGATCGATCCCCGTCGGCGGACCCATTGCGCTATTTCTCGTTTCTGTCAGTGCACCACGAATTAAAAGGTATGTTCACTTTTTATTTCAAACTAATCATGTCATCTTTTGTCCAGTCTGATTCTTGTGTTCTGTCGCTTCGTTCTGCTAGCGATTAATTCGTCGATTTTATATATATACTACATATTCATGTCAAAAATAAATGTGGAGGTCAGGTCACGGGGTGCAGTACACGTATTGATTTTCCAGTAGTCCTAAAGATATCGCATAGTAGTTATTTTAAAATCTGAACTGTGAGCTGTATGCAGGAGTCTTTTATAAAAAAAGTTGTGGTTCCGGGGATCGACCCCCCTAAACCCTCCGCTCAATTCTCTTTGTATTAAATATACTTTTCGTGGAAGCATGGCTCAAAGCTAGACCTAGAAACGTAACAGGTCAGTCTAGATCCCCGCCCCCATGTATATTTTCCAGAGGACACGCCAGTATGAATATAATACTGTCGGTTCTCAGGCTCCTGCAAACAAAAGAGAACTTATTTTAACTCAATATTACTTTAGTAAATTTACTATATCTACGTCTTTATTTGTGTGTTGTGCTTACAGATTTCATTCATTACGAGAAAGTCCGTGTAACATGACATCCCAGCTAATAACGCAAAGCTTCAAAGGGGGTGGGTGGGGGGACGGGCGGTAGGGGCAGAGCAGCACAAATTGCTGTTGGAGGCCCCACTTGCTACAACAATACCGTATTATTGTTTTCAGATGAATATGCGATGTGATATAAAAAATATGACATGCTGTCTGGCTGGCTGGCTGGCTAATTTTAACATACCACTAAAATTTCGAGCATGTCTATCTCGAGTCCTGTCTCTGGATAGCCAGGGTCTTGACTCGGGACAGAAAATTTACCGGGCAATTTTGAAATTAATGATCTAAATAAAATACGGGGAAATTAAATTTTAGAAGCGCATTCCAAAATGTAAATAGTTCATAACTTAATTTTCATTTTAAATCTTGCCGCAAATTAGGTCGGGCTATCTAAAAATAAACTTTTAATTTTAATAATTTACCAATTAATTAGGTCAATACAGAAAGGGGGAGGTTGTATAGGAGAGGGTTTGGCCAACGCCCACAAAGTTTTGTTATTAGTTGGGCCGCCCGGAGGAAAGGGGGGTGGGGGAGGAAATCCCAGAACAAACCTAAACCTCCCTACGGCCAAAACCGCCTAAACCCTAACTTCCGGTGATGCTTCCCATCCCCCCATCCGAACCCCCCAAACGCCCATCCAGCCGCGGTGCCCTCCAGTCTCGATGTCCCTCAAGATTAGATAATAGTCCAGCGTTGGTGCCGCTAGGAGAGCGACACATGACGATATTAATATCCAACGTTGGTTAACTGTATAGGAGGGGTGGATGAAAGAAAGTTTGGCGTCTGGCGAGTCGTGGCAAGCAAAACGTAGTCCGTTGATCCCGAAGTGAAGAGGCACCTCTCTGTCAACCAAGAGAACAAAAACGTTACGTCATTCAGCAGACGCTGGCACCACTTTAATGTATTAAAACCGAACGGGGGATGGGGGGGGGGGGGGGGGGGTGTGTAAAATAACCAGTCTGCCCCGTCGGCATAAGAGCAGCGCACCGCCCTATGAAACTAAAAATTTCTTTTTATTTCAATGATTAAAAAATATGAAAAATATGAAAAACACATTAAAAAAACGAGCACGCATGTAACCTAACAATTTTTAATAATCATAACACCAAACTATAAATTAATTATGTATGTACAATGTGTGGTCAAACCGGTGTGCGGGGAGTATGTTATTGCCAAATAACACCCCCCCCCCCCCCCCCTATTAATAACCGGGAGCTGACACTAAAATACATTCATACAACACCTACACCGACAAAAAAATATTTACATCATTAGAATAATAAAATTTATAAAATTATTAAAATTTTTAAATTAAAATTAAAATTATTACTATTTCAGTAAAAACAACGGTATAAATATACCTATTTTATTATATGTACAATTAAAAAAAATTATAATTGTAAATTAAAACCGGGTTAACAATTTAAAAATA
>NC_054710.1:30462980-30531340 GCF_016097555.1 Gigantopelta aegis
CTCGGTGCCCCCATCCTTAGGGGCACCCATCGTATTGGGGACTTCGGTGTGGCCGAAACCGGGGAAGGTTCCGGGGGGGGGGGGGGGGGGGTATGTACCCACATTTTTTTTTTACCCGTTTTTAATATATTCGCAATAAAAAGTCGCGTTTTTCCCATCGCCTGCCAAAACGCCTGTCGACTCGAATAGCCAAGTCACGTGACCCCATGACGCGCTAAACGGCATAACATGAAGCTTGATTCGCAGCATTTGAAACACTTTACTGGGAAGATGGCACACGTGTATTTTTAAAATGCGAAAATTGTATTATATTGAATTGAATTGTATGGATGGAATATCCTTTTGGAGATAGTTTTCAAATGTAAAATATGGTGAACAATTGTTTAGTGTTTGAATGTATCAACGCAGCAGTTTTTTTCTAACTTTAAACAAACCGACAATCACAGGGTTTGCATGGAAGTGGTTCTTAAACAGAACCCATGCGAAATGGAAAGGACCATCAGTATGGGATAAGATCTGCAGTGACCATTTCATCCCTGGGGATTACGACAATTATTTAAGGTGGTCGATAAATATGACACCTGCAGGCCCGTACGCAGGATTTTTAATTGGTGGGTGCGAATTGCTCGTGATGGGACCAACAACAGCCGTGGGCTAAGACTCAAATTTCTTTCAGACTAAATCGCAATAAGTAAAGATATTCCAGAAATCACACACACACACACACACACACACACACACACACACACACACACACACACACACACACACACACACACACACATACATATATACATATATATATATATATATATATATATATATAGACAAAACTACATATATGTGGTTTTCTGATTTCTGTATTCCACGAGTGTATTTCCTGCTGGAAACCGCGATGCCGCACGAGTGTATTTCCTGCTGGAAACCCCGATGCCGCAGGCAGAGGGGTTTCCGGCAGGACATACACGAGTGGAATACAGAAATCAGAAAACCACATATATGTAGTTTTGTATTTATTACATACCCTAAATTGGAATTTTGTTTTCAAATAATAGTTCAAAAATTGTAACACTGCTAGCTAATGACGGGGATTTCTAAATTTACACAACTATGTCAGCTGTGTTACTACGCAGACCGATGAACCACCAATTATTACACATAGGAATATAGTTCTATTTAAACAATAAACAGAAATAAGAAAGAACGAGTAAAAGGTTACCTATAATTTTAATGATATTGTTTGAAATGCCTTTTAAAGACAATGTAATAGCTAAAATTCACGAACAATATAATATTTAATTTGCTCGTAATACGTCACAAAACCTTCAGCGTGTCAGTTTTATCAACGAAGAAAAATGTCAACAATGTTTCACTCAGTGTCTGTGTCGTCATTGGTGTGTTTTCTTTTATTGATGTTCATCGAATTATTCGTTGCTGAAAAGTTTAAGTTTATATTAAATGTGCCTCCATAAATTATCGCTCCACCGAATAATCCGGTTGTCAGTTCATCCAAGTTTTCTACGTGAGGAGACTGCATGCGACGTCATTGTTGCTAAAGTCGACGACAATCACTTTTCGCACCCTTATTTTGACTTCGTACACAATAAATATAGCATATATTACCGTAATTTCACAAGAAATCTATATTTCGTAAAAGGTAAATTTTTTTAATCACAAGATTTTGTTTAAACACATTCAGGTAAAAAAAAATCAATAGCAATTTTACATTGGAATTTTTCCAAAAAGGAAACGTCATGTACCCAGTTTATGGTTATTGTTAGGGGATGCAAAGTGACGTCATTGGAATACTGACGTCATTTAAATTCAAAATTATTACAATGCCACATTAAAATAAAAACTAGTCTACTAACCTTGACCCCTGTCAAATTCCTATAACAAGCAAACATCGCTGTTTACAGGTCGTATTATTTTTTTTTTTTTTTTCATAATTCTGGACAAAATATTAATTTGGAGTTTTAAAAGATGAAAGAAATAAAAAGTACCTTTTGTCAAATATATCATATCATAAAATTACGGTTGGAGATTTTTTATTTATTGTGTACGAAGCCAAAACAAGGGTCCAAAAAGTGACTGTCGTCGACCTTACCTATCGTGGTTAGTAGTGTTCCCGTCTCAAGTTTTGGTATTGCGCTCATTAAATTGTAAATATTTGTCACCGTTTTCATCTGTTTTCAGTTATAATTTTCCACAAAATAGCATTTTAAACATGCATAACAGTTAACTGCTTTATTACTACTATTACTAGGCAATTCAAACCAAGCACCAACTCAGTTTACATAGCCAGCAGAAAACACCTCAGAATAGCCCCCCAGACCCCCCGCCACGGGCTTCGCCTCTGCAAAATTTCCTGCGCACGCCCCAGATTTATATAATAAGATTTAATGGGTATGTAATCAAGGCGAATTTTTTTGTCAGAAATAGAAAACATATATATATATATATATATATATATATATATATAAACACACACAAAACCGAAACTGAACAATTTATGTTTATTTCACGCGTGTTACATGCTGAACACTATCATTGGAATGTGAGTAGTGTAGTGATGGATTACTAGTGTTTATTTATTTATGTGGCTTCACATTTTAAAGGCAGCGACCCATCCAGCAGTAGCCTACTTATCTGAAGAAAAGATTAAGTTTACTCGGGGATACTTTAATAAACAAGGGAGGTAGAATATTAAAGTTACTATATCCGTAATAGTTTTAAAACTAAGCATTTAGAATAGACGATCCTGTTGTTGTTTCTTACTGCGACATTCTAAATATCGCATTTATTCAACAACGCTAGCTATTCGCGTTAAATATCATTACGTTATTTGGCTTTATGGCTGACAAAATAGCGAGCACCTATTTCTAGAAACAACGTCACGATAAGTATTTGGATTTTGACCTAAATACGCGAGCGCTGTGTACCCTCTACGAAGAACGTTACTTCAATGCAGGAAAGCGATTAGGATATTCTATTCTAAATGCTTAAATATTAAAAATATTCCGGATATAGTAACTTTAAAAACTAGGAAATATCAAAATTTCGCCTTCTCAACACATTCACATTGTTAACCGGTGCTGGAATCAAATTTATTTGCTTACTAAAAATTCCTCATTGGCTTTGGTATTTTCTTTTGACCATAGACTTCAAACTTAATGGTTGAGTAAACGTCCGAGGTCATGGGCAAATACTATTTTGGGCTTTATTAAGATATCTAGGTGTTATATAACAAACAAAGCAAACTGCATATACAATGTTTTACTGACGAAATTGTATCCCTCAACATTTTGGGACAGTGATAATGTCATGCCAAGGGCATATGCCCCATCCCCCCCATTATAATCCGCCACTGGCCACAGTATCACAAATTTAGTAAGTATTTATTTCATCAATACATCCATTATACTTATGTAATATTGGATATTGAAGAATCAATATCTAAAATCAAATTGGTTGAGGTATCCAAGCTGGGAGGACTTAGTATAATTGTCATATTTATTTAGTTGTAAACAGAGCAGACGGCACCTCAAATGCAGGTGGTAACCATGCAATGTTGTATTAAAGATTTTGTAACATGATGGTATTTTTACTATTTATGCAAAACGTTATCAATGGCACATTGCGCTATCCATCATAAATTTAATTGCCTTACTGAAACAAGACAGTTTTACACGCAGCATTTTCCCTTATTCCGTACATAGATTATTTCTGTCAAATTGGGGCGATTTTTGACATCATTTATTCATTTTACACATTAAAAAGCATGAACAAACAAAGGTGTCCGAAAACGTATGACGGTACGATCTCTCCAATATGATTTAACATTTGGACAACCTAGACAAAGTAGCTACTAACGATATAAATACCACATAATAATGTACCTTCGACCATATTATTACCCAACAGTATGAAATGAAAATATACATTTTTTACAGTGCAACTGTAAGGTAATAAACAAATAATATAGTAAATACAAAGAGAATTTACATTTCGTGTTGGAGGACGCCATCTTTTTTCCGCCACAGTAATTTTCACTTCTTACTTAATATTGATATACAGAGTAATTTCCCTTGATATAAGTGGTGGCGAGTCGTAAACGCTATTAGACCGGGAGCCAGGTGAGATTTAATTGTTGCGAGAGTTCCAAAAGGTTTGAAGTGGTTGAGGTGTAGAGGGACTCCAACTGACTACAGAAACCCAATTCTTAAGTAAATATAGTGCGGGAGTAAATAGGTGGCGCTACTGAAATTACCCCCAAAATGGGATTTAATTGTTGTGAAAGTTCCATCCAAAATTCCTTTACTACTTATTAGAGGACATCTCACTGAGCCCAAATCCACAACTTAAGAAAAAATATTTTGCGGGAAATCTACTTAAGAAAGACTCTGCTTAGTGCTAATTAGGGATTTAATTGTTGTGAAAGTTCCATCCTTGGAACCAAATGTAAAATGTAGAGTATGCTCACCCAATTCAGAATTACCAATTTAAGAGAGAAAAAATAATGCGGGAAAGTGCACTTTAGAAGAGGTCAAATGCTAATTAGTGCTAATTAGGGATTAAATTGTTGTGAAAGTTCCATCCTTGAAACCAAATGTGAAATGTAGAGTATGCTCACCTGATTCAGAATTACCAATTTGAGAAAAATATATTGCGGGAAAGACAAGATAATGACTTATAGCATCAATGTGAAAGGTGTTCTTTTTTGTCTTTAGAACATGGACATGTAGTATATCAATGGATAGCTTTTGGTGAGTATTGTACAGATAAGTCAATATTATGTATGAATATGGTATACAGAGTCATAAAACATGTTAATAGCCATTTTTAATTAAATATAGTTTTAAAAAGTCTCTTTTATTCCTTCTAAAATATTATGCGGATTTAGTTTATATTACCCGGTATACAATTTATATATGCCTAAATTATCTCTATTTCTTAGATAAATTAAGAGAATATACGACATTTTGTATTATAGTGAGCATACTATATTACCTGCCCTTAACTATTATGTGTGCATTTCAGCTAAAACGTTTAACTCAATATTAACATCATCATCCAATTCATCATCATCAAGGACAAACGTGTGTCTTTGATGATAGAAACATGCCATTTTGCATTTTAGGACACATCTTAGGAAATATTTTTGAAATAGCAACATTGGAGATTTATTCGGTGATTGTTGTGGCAGCCATTTTCAAAATGGTCATTTTGGCTGCCATGGAAGCCATTTTCAAAATGGTCATTTGGGCTGCCATGGAAGCCAGTGTAGGTGTCAGAATTGAACATACGAGTATTTATTGCTATATACACACTTACTAACACAGATATATATATATATACTCTTCAAAAGAAGAAACGCAAAACCACATTGTCGTAACATTTGGAGAATTGATTTAATTATTGAATGGTGAGTCCGATAATTACCAAATGTTGCAGGATTGTTCACAATTCACTCTAGTCCATTGTGAGTAAGTGATAGGACACACCACCAAGGTCAAGGTCATCTGGAGTCAATACCGGGTGTGGCCTCCGCGTGTGTTGACAACTGCCTGGCACCGCCTGCCCATTGAAGCAACCAGAGTACGGATGACGTCCCGGGGGATGGTGGCCCACTCGGCCTGCAAGGCTGCTGCCAGCTCGGGCAGGGTCTGGGGCTGTGGTTGTCGCTGTCGGAGGCGTCGGTCCAACTCGTCCCATAGATGCTCAATTGGGTTCAAATCCGGTGATATCGATGGCCAAGGAAGGACATTAATGTTGTTGTTCTGTAGGAAAGCCGTTGTGAGACGTGCTGTGTGAGGCCTGGCGTTGTCATGTTGGAACACTGCGTTGGCGTTGGCCATAACTGGAACGATGTGTGGCCGGAGGATCTGGTCAATGTAGCCCTGTGCATTCAGGTTGCCCTGCACGTGGACCAGGTCAGTTCTGCCAGTGTGTGAGATGGCTGCCCACACCATGACACTACCCCCGCCGAATCTGTCCACTTCCTGCACGCAGTTTGCCGCATAACGTTCACCACGACGCCTATACACGCGACATCTTCCATCATGACGTCGGAGCAGAAATCGGGACTCGTCACTGAACCACACCTGTCTCCATCGCAGTTGAGGCCATTGTCGATGAATCTGGCACCACTGCAGTCGGAGTCGACGGTGTTGTGGTGTTAAGATGACACCTCGAACTGGACGTCTGGCACGAATTCCTACCTCACGTAGGCGGTTCCGGACGGTCTGGTCGGATATCCTGCGCAAACCTGGTATTGCTGCGGCTGTGGAGGTGGCAGTAGTCAATCGTTCCCGAAGGTGGCGTACCCGGATGTAGCGGTCCTGCCCGGGGGTAGTGACCCGTGGTCGACCGGATCTAGGGAGGTCACGTGTTGATCCATGTTGCTGGTAACGGTCCCACAGTCTGGAGATGGTGCTTGGGGACACATGGAATGCCCTGGCAACGGCCGTTCTGGATTCGCCTGCGTCTAGTCGGCCGATGGCATTGTTTCTCTGCGGTTCACTGAGACGTGGCATGTCCTGGATTGTCAACTGTCGGCCAGATACAGAGGCCAGGCAAGCGAACACCCTGCACTTTTATACTGTCGGTGTTCATGTTGCACGTGCAGACAACGCACGTGCAGTGGTGACATGGTTTGCACGTGGCTGCGTTTTTGCGAATATTCACATTTTGGAACTTTATTGTACAGTAGCTGCGTTTTATCGAATGTAACCGTGGGAATGTGTTTGGGACATGCAATGACCTTATATTCACAAAGCATGAACCGGTAGGAAACATAAAATCGGAGTTATAACCCATTTGTACCCTTTTGCGTTTCTTTTTTTGAAGAGTATATATATAAGTCCGTTACACATCTTGTAGTTTACTGCTTAATGACAATTTCATGTTGTTGTTTTTTCGTTAAATAGCTAACATAGTTTATACTAGACTAGTATTTCAAGGGCAGCATCAGAATTAATGCCACCAAACACTATTTATTGAAGAACACCTCTTGGTCAATACCGATGCACTTTAGAAACAATCTATGGGGAACCAAATGTGAAATGATCAACACCACACAGTTCATCGGGAACATACAAATCCTGATCTAAATTAAGAGCCGTAACCAACAGTGTTTGAACGCAGAAGAAGAAGAAGAAAAGGGTTATGTCCACCATATCTCTCTTTGGGGAAAGTGACTTACATATTTAATTATGTTGCGAACATCGCAGGATTCATATTACACTGGTTAGTTCGTATGCCCAGTGCACATATTGCAGGCATGAACCTCGTTGGTCATATGACTCAATGTACCAGGAATAATTTTTGAATGGTATGGTTTTGACGAAGATGAGATTATTTCGTGGCTATATTCCACGATAACCATCAGCCAGGGAGTGCCACCCCTGAGAGGAATGTGCCTATCATTTCTCTTGTATTCCTGATTTTGTAACGCAGCCTATCATCACTCAATGTGTGTAGTGAAAACGGAAGTTCGCATTCTGAATCCCAACCAAATATTCATAATGCCACACATGTATGCCAGTGACAAACGTATTGAATGTATATGTCTATTAAGTCAGAGTGAATATCACTTAATTGTGTTTCTCAGATGCCTTCATATGAAGATGGCAGCATTCAAAGTGGTAGCAGATCTATATTCTTTATGGTAGTGAATTGGTGGATGTCCTAGTATATATAGGCTGGAGTTGCCTCTTCAGGATCGACAGATTCCTTTCCCAAAAGTCACTAATGTGACGCATCCCCACCCTCCTACAGTAGAAGACATGTATGATTTATACTTCATCAGTCAAAGACTGCTGCAATCATAGAGCTGAATCATGAACCCTGTTCCAATTTTGTTTTTCAGTTCTGCAGTTGGAAATAAAAATAATTCTCTTTCTTTAAGCATTTGAAAAGCAAACTTCATTCTGCATACAAGTATTTTATCATTATTGGTTTCTTGCAACAACACAAACTAGGTGACTTTCAGTGCATTTGCAAGATTTGGCAACACTTAATGAATAAAATGTTGATGTGTATGCTGAATTTTGGCAGGGTGCTTCTCAATAAAAAACAACATGATAACCATTCTTTGCTGTTGCTATTGACCAGGAACATGAGGAGAATAATGCTTCTATGAAAGGTGGTAGCAGAGCTGGAGTCATCTATGAAAATTGGTCAAACGTTAAAATATTTCAAACACCATGAATAGACCAAATACACACAGAAGATATTTCTGAGAAATATCAGATTGGGACATATGAAAAATATATTTAAAGAAAGCAGCAAATAGATGAGGCATTGAAGTCCAAGCTTTCAATGATATGATGAACAGACTTATTGAGATGGGCAATGACAAGTATGGTATATTTATGAAGGAATGGCTCGTTTCTTAGATCGTTTCGAGATGAATAATCTTTTCTTCAAATGACTTCTAGTTTATAATAAATCCAAAGAACAACAGCATCTGTCTTGAAGGAAGACTGTTCCAGGCTTTATTACATTTCTTGTCAAATACAGACACATTTTGCTTTAAGTAGGTGATGTTGTCAGTGAAGGACATTCTAAACTCCAAATACACACAATGGACAGTTTTCTTGGTTCTGCGTTGGAGTAACATAGAGCTAGAAAGTTTGTTTTGTTCAATGACTGGTTAATGGATGTCAAACATTTGGTCATATAATCTAAGAGGAAACCGCTATAAGTTTTTGTTTTGGGTACCAGGCGCGGGGCACTGGCTGAGGCAGAAAAGACCAATCAGAGCTTGGGTTCACCTAAGGGATTCAATCCTTCGACTCAAGCATCTCAGGTGAACGCTGTACTTACTGAGTTAGATCCTGCCCCCAAGGAGAGGTAAAAGTCAGTGTGGACAATTCTACCGTAGGCCATTAATGCATGTCAAAAATTACATTTATGTCGCTGCAAGAAATGGTGTTGAAATGTTTTAAGGCTTTTCTGTTATGCAGAGACATGTCAGTATGTTTCACAGGCAGATCCTGGTGGTACAGGGGGTGTAACCACTTTTATGACATATTAGTATTTGCTGTATTGTGACAGGCTGCATGGTCGAAAACTATTTGTTATTAACTCTTTAAAAACAATCTTTAATATATTTTGCCTTGCAGCAAGGGACCATCTATAAAGTACATTTGCCCAAAGGGGGGGGGGGGGGGGGGTCGGGCATTACAAGGGGAGGGGTACATACGTCAAAATGTATTATTTTATTGGTGTCAGATGGATGCAGTCCATGCTCCTAATTGTGTCCGATGTACTTTTCAGCGTCGAAGATTAATTTACACCTGAACACGCATGGGGGTGGGGGGGGGGGGGGGGGGGGGGGGGGGGGTCTGTAGCAAAACAAAATGGCTATTAACATGTTTTATGACTCTGTATACCCTTTCCCCTAAAGAAAAAACAAAACAAAAAACTATAATTTTATGGCGCCATTTCCCGCAAAATATTTTTTCTTAAGTTGTGGATTTGGGCTCAGTGATATGTCCTCTAATAAGTAGCAAAGGAATTTTGGATGGAACTTTCACAACAATTAAATCCCATTTTGGGGGTAATTTCAGTAGCGCCCCCTATTTACTCCCGCACTATATTTACTTAAGAATTGGGTTTCTGTAGTCAGTTGGGGTCCCTCTACACCTCAACCACTTCAAACCTTTTGGAACTCTCGCAACAATTAAATCTCACCTGGCTCCCGGTCTATATATTTGCCGCAAAAAGTATGTGGGCTGAACGTTGCAATGAGTCAAATTAAAAATGATAAAAATAACCCCTCAAAACAACAACGATTACGTAACGTTATTTAAATTTAATAGAGAAAAGAGGACCTTTAGTAATGGGGTGGGGGGTGGGGGTGGGGGTGGGTGGGGTGCGTACACACCCGTCGCACCCCCCCCCCCTCTGCGTACGGGCCTGCACCTGTTTTGTTTTTTAAACATATCTGTTCCAAGCCTGTATCCCCATGTTCTACGATTGTGCATGATACAACAAACAAGAAACCACGACGAGCACGAGCTAAACTAGAGGTCAAAAGGGTGAGGGTGAGGAGGCGGGGAGGGTACCAGAGCAGGGGCGGCAATGTAAAATGTAGTGGTACGACTCTTCTTTCAAATTCAATTGAGGACATTTTCACAGATACAACAAATATAACCCACAAAAGTGCCTCTTTGAAAAGTGTTAGGCCATGCGCCGTCCCTGCAGTGGCGTAGGGAGGGGGCCTACGGGAACCCACCCCCACCCCCCATCATACTTTAAAAAAATAAAAACTATTTAATTTTATAAAATCATATATACACATGTATATACATAGTGTGGGTTCCCCCCCCCCCCCCCCCCACACACACACACACACAATCCCAATATAAAATCCTGCCTACACCAGTGGAGGGTACCAATCCTAGAACGATAAAAAAGTATGGGGCTTGTATTTCATAATTAAATACAAACATTTTGTGCGTGCGTGTATACACACACACACACACACAAAGTTCGTATATACACACACATGCACGCACACACAATATATATACAGATATATATATATATATATGTGTGTATATATATATATATATATATATATATATATATATATATATATATATATATATATAGTGTGTGTGTGTGTGTGTGTGTGTGTGTGTGTGTGTGTGTGTGTGTGTGTGTGTACTCTTATCTAAATCGGCATTATGTGTAAACCGGTACAGTTTTAAAGTCCCGTTCAGCTACCGTTAATTTATTAGGAAACAAAAAATCTGTCGACACCGGATGCCTTCTATTCCGGACTTCTGGTGCAAATTCAAGAACAAAAGAACGGGTTATGTAGTAATTAGCTCTGTCTACACCGGCATGCGATCTTGCCCCTATACTGTCTACACCGGCGCGCGATCTTGCCCCTATACTGTCTACACCGGCATGCGATCTTGCCCCTATACTGTCTACACCGGCGCGCTATATCTACACCGGCGCGCGATCTTGCCCCTATACTGTCTACACCGGCATGCGATCTTGCCCCTATACTGTCTACACCGGCATGCGATCTTGCCCCTATACTGTCTACACCGGCGCGCGATCTTGCCCCTATACTGTCTACACCGGCGCGCCATCTTGCCCCTATACTGTCTACACCGGCATGCGATCATACCTACTGTCTGCCATTGGTCACCTTTTAACAATGACGGGACTAATTAGGACACTGCAGAAAGTGTTATGAAATAATCGCGCCTCTTTGAATGCTTAATTACAAAGATATTTTCTTAAATGTCGATATTTTTTTGGTAATAAATAATGAATTTACATATACATATATATGTGTGTGTGTGTGTGTTTGTGTGTGTCTGTGTGTGTGTGTGAAAAATACAAAAAAGGCACACATCAAATTTAGTTTATCTTGTTCAACTCTCTTAGTACTTATGTGTTTAGTTATTTGTAGAGGAATTAGTGAACTTTTATTTTAAAGTATTATTTTGTTACCGTGGCATTAATCACACACACACACACACACACACACACACACACACACACACACACACACACACACACACACACACACACTTGATTTTTTTTTTTTTTAAAATATTGACATTGAAGAAAATATCTTTGTAATTAAATTATATTTTTAATTAATAAATGTATTTTATGTTATTTTCTTAACTTTAATTTAATTTAATTTTATTATATTAACTTTAATTTATTTTATTTCATTTTATTTTATTATATTAACTTTAATTTATTTTTACTTTTAAGTTATTTGATTAATTTTAATTAATTTTTAGTTTTATGGTTTTTGTTGTATTTATTATGGAAGGAGAAATTACTTCACCGATCCTTTTCCACATACAAGACTGTTTCGAGTTTCATTTTCCTCCCATAAGGCACCGCGCTTTTTACTAAAATACAATACAGTTGGACGTTTTTCCTTTAATTCAAAGTGAAGTTCGTTTCAAAGTAAGTATTTCTTAGTCTCCATATGATCGAAAAAGATCACAGTACACGATTAGGGTGGGAAAAGGTGATGGTAGTCGATATTTCGATCGCAATTCCGTTCCGAGCAAAATTGCTCGGAACGGCCATACGATTGCTAATGGAAAAATGGGTACGCAGGATAAACTCAATGTGCACTTACATTCGAGTTTATCTTGATGAACTAAGATAAACATGCAAAATTAATGTATATTAGGCCTATATTGTACTAAAATATTTCTATAATGCATACATAGAAATTAAATTTGACATGTATTTCAATTAGAAAACCCTTAATTGGGTACAGATTAAGTCAAATTTTAATGTTAAGGTATTTGTCCGCAAAATAGGAGAAAATGATACGTTTTGAGCAGCTGTCTAAACAAAAAATGTAGTCCGGTGACACCCCATTTTCTTTTCAATTTTGATATTATTATTATTATTATTATTTTTTTTTTTTTTATGTGTGTTATGTGTGGTATGCTTATAGAATAAATCGGTAAACAATTAACGCATTTTGAGTGATAGAAATATTTGTAGCGAATGTCTTTAAGAAACGTAAGACAGCGTCATACGAGGTAAATGACGTCATATCCCCGTGTGTTGAACATAACGGCGTTAAACGTGAAGTGTTTGACCTTTTGTGGGGTAAGTTTAATTAATCGCTGAAAATAGTAAATAAATTATACTAAGGTCAACGATAGTCACTTTGCACATCCTTGTTTTGACTTCGTACACAACGATTATATCTTACCGTAATTTCACTTCAAATCCATTTAAATTATTCCGAAAACACTTTTGTATTTAGATCTCTTCGCTACCTGCATAACTACATACACTCTATGAAAAGCCTGGGCGCTGTTAACAAACCATTTTACTGTATATGAAAACGAGCCTGGGCGCTGTTAACAAACCATTTTCGCCATTGATTAACATATATGAAGAAAACATATATCCAGAATGGATCGCAACTTTTGTTCTGTCCGTATTTGTGGGGTCGTAGGCTGGACTGTAGGCCTACTGCGTTTTATACATTTTCTAAAGATGTCCGTATTTGTGGGGTCGTAGGCTGGACTGTAGGCCTACTGCGTTTTATACATTTTCTAAAGATGTCCGTATTTGTGGGGTCGTAGGCTGGACTGTAGGCCTACTGCGTTTTATACATTTTCTAAAGATGTCGGTATTTGTGGGGTCGTAGGCTGGACTGTAGGCCTACTGCGTTTTATACATTTTCTAAAGATGTCGGTATTTGTGGGGTCGTAGGCTGGACTGTAGGCCTACTGCGTTTTATACATTTTCTAAAGATGTCGGTATTTGTGGGGTCGTAGGCTGGACTGTAGGCCTACTGCGTTTTATAGCCTACATTTTCTAAAGATGTCCGTATTTGTGGGGTCGTAGGCTGGACTGTAGGCCTACTGCGTTTTATACCTTTTCTAAAGATGTCGGTATTTGTGGGGTCGTAGGCTGGACTGTAGGCCTACTGCGTTTTATAGCCTACATTTTCTAAAGATGTCCGTATTTGTGGGGTCGTAGGCTGGACTGTAGGCCTACTGCGTTTTATACATTTTCTAAAGATGCATATATATATATATATATATATATTTATTTATTTTTTATTTTTTTTAAATACAAATTTAGGCCTATTAAAGGTTGCATTCACACCGTGTCGATATGTATTACTAAAACTTTATTTTAGGCGTCCGTGGAAACCATACAGGAATTCTAGCAGATATATCCTCGAAGGGTTGTGAAGCGTCCTATTAACGGAAAAATGACTACAACGCACACGCATTGTAATCGCACGATCAATTTGATTATTTGAGCTATTACCTTATTCAATTAACTACAAATATCAATTAATAAAATGTTTATAACCTTACCAGTGTATTCTGTCGATAGATAAAACACATGCCACAGTTGAATGTGTACATTCCAAGGCCTGGATCGGAAAGCGTTCTATAGGTAAGATGGGCTTCCATAATTCGTTTTTGTTGAAACAATACGTACGTCACGTGACCTGGCCCAAAGATGAAAGCAGACGTGATAGCGACAGGATTCTTTCGTTGTTGACTAGTGCTGATTATTTAGATGCAGACAGGTATCAATATAGTATATGATTTTAATTGATGCTACTATTTAAATAACGATCGTGTATAATGCATTTTGTATAAAATAACTTTTTACCTGTTTTTTCCTCTCTTTTTTTTCATTGTTTTTTTCATCGGTAGCAAGTACTTCCAGGTTCAGAATTATTGTGTTGTCAAAGTTCGTAATAAACAAGCCGTACGTAAAATAGGACGCTTCTTGATTTAGGACGCCTTTCGATCTTTAACGATATATTTCATGTTGTTGTCGTTTTTCGAAACGACCAGATTTCAAAAGAAGATGCCGTGGATGCATGGGGCGGGACAGGGAGGGGCGGGCCACACGCAGTCTCGCCCGCATTTCCTCTGTTACCAGTGGCGTAGGAAGGTGCCAAAAGGGGGGTGTGTGGGGGGGGGGGGGGGGGGGGGGGCACACTTATATTTACACACTTTTACACTAAACTAAAGCAAATATAAAGCAAAATATCTGAAAAGTGGGTGGGTGGGGGGGGGCAAATGCGCCCCTTGTCTCCCCCCCCCCCCCTCCCGCGCTTCCTACGCCAGTGAGCAGAGTTGCCAGCTGTTACGCTTTGGGCGTAGTTTGCTACGCTTAGTCGACGTTTTCTACGCCCATGCCCAAATTGCTATGATCAGTTGAAAAAGAAATCCAGTATGATAGTCTAATGAAAACCAGTAATAACGTTTGCAACAGATAAACATACCTGGATGATTAGTATACAGGCCCGTACGCAGAAACGTATATGGGGGGGGGGGGGGGGGGGGGTGCGTAATCGACGGCCCAAAGGGCCAGAGATAGGGGGGGGGGTCCGGGGGCATGCCCCCCCCCCCGACATTTTTTCAAATCTAGAATGCAGGAGATGCATTTTCCTGCATTCTGAGAAGTAAATTTGAAAGGTTTCTTTGCCTCAAAATATGTTTTACACATCCACGGACGGATCTCGGCAGACTATTGGGGGGGGGGGGGGGGGGGGGGTTACTACTACTACTACTACTACTTCTACTACTACTACTACAACTACTACTACCACTACTACTACTACTACCACCACCACCACCACCACTACTACTACTAAAAAAAGAGAAAGAAATGTTTTATTTAACGACGCACTCAACACATTTTATTTACTGTTATATGACGTCAGACATATGGTTAAGGACCACACAGATTTTGAGAGGAAACCCGCTGTCGCCACTTCATGGGCTGCTCTTTCCGATTAGGAACAATGGATCTTTTATTTGCGCTTCTCACAGGCAGGATAGCACAAACCATGGCCTTTGTTCAACCAGTTATGGATCACTGGTTGGTGCAAGTGGTTTACACCTACCCATTGAGCCTTGCGGAGCACTCACTCAGGGTTTGGAGCCAGTACCTACCAGCCTGTTAACCGATGGCCTAACCACGACGCCACCGAGGCCGGTACTACTACTACTACTCGGGAGGCAGAGCACGGGGGGTGGGGGGGGGGGTGCTGGGGGATGTCTGAATCAGAAATATTATTGATAGTAAATTATATATGGGGCGGTGCAATGTAACAAAATAGTGGTACGGTTCGAGGTTGCCAGACTCCTTTCAAATTCACCTGTGAAGGACATTTTCACAGATACAACAAATATAAACAAAAACGTGGTACGGCCATATCGTACCTCTGCGCCGCCCTTGATTATACTAAATAATAAGTTATTATTTTACGGGGGAGCATACCCCCGAACCCGCTAGAAACTTTGCTTTGTACCCTCGATCTGTCATCCGCCCCCCCCCCCCCCCCATGGCTACATGATTTCACCGTGCTACCACTACTACTACTTCTACTACTACTACTACTATTAATATTACTACTACTACTACTACTACTACTATTAAAAATAAAGGTGCTAATCTAATAATTGCGAATAGGGGGCGAAACGTAGCCCAGTGGTAAAGCGTTCACTCGATGCGCGATCGGTTTGGGATCGATCCCCATCAGTGGGCCCATTGGACTATTTCTCGCTCCAGTCTTCTCTCTCTCTCTCTCTCTCTCTCTCTCTCTCTCTCTCTCTCTCTCTCTCTCTCTCTCTGTCGCTCCAGCCAGTGCACCACGACTGGTACATCAAAGGCCGTGGTATGTGCTATCCTGTCTATGGGGTGGTGCATTTAAAAGACCCCTTGCTGCTAATTGAAAAACAAGTAGCCCATGAAGTGGCGACAGCGGGTTTCCTCCCTCAATATCTGTGTGGTCCTTATAACCGTAAATAAAATGTGTTGAGTTAAAAAAACAAAAACATTTCCTTCCTTCCGTCCTAATTGCTAATAACAATAGGTTAGGCACTCGTACTAAATCCATGACCGGTGCTGAGCCGAATAGCAAATGTAGGCAAATTGCGGTTTATACTAAATATATAAAATTTATTATTTCAAACGCTGTAGTATAGTTAGTCAACACGCTCAGCTTGTCACGAATGCTACTCTCACTTGTGGCTAAGGGTTGGCAGCTCTGAGTGAGTTATTGTTCTTATTAGGATCAGACTGCTATACAGAAAAGTCAAAAGTTCATTGAGAGGGCATGCCTAAAGGTCCTTCGCTTCGCCTTCAAATACTCTCGTCGGACCCTGGGTTGATCCATCTTGCGAGGGAGGAGGCAGCTATAGTTGTCATGCCATGAAATTATATGAATTGTATTCTTTTAAATACCGGCAAGTCATAGTATTAGGCAATTTACAGTGTGTGTATGGGGGTGGGGGGGGGGGGGGGGGGGGGGGGTTGTTAGTGTTGTGTGTGTAGGGGGGTTATTTTATTTTTATTACTTCTTTTTTTTTTATTTTTTTTCATTTACTTTTTTTGGGGGGATGGGGGGTTGCTACTCTTCTGTTTGGAAATTGGTGTGTGTGTGTGGTAAACCTTGTTGTCAAGTATGCACATGACAAACACCTGTAAATAACAACTCGTTACTTAATCCGTAGACCAATCTCTCAGATTAGGTGGACCCTTGTACATGGGACCGTTCACCAATTAGGCTATGTAACGTTCTAGTGGGGAAGGGAAAGGATTTCACGGGGTGCGTTACGAAACATGGAAAGGGAGGAGGTGTTTGTCAAGAATTATACATGTGGGGTTTTTTAAATAATGATATCATATTTATGCATGAATTAAAATGCAGCTATAGTCCTGTTCAATTGTTTAGACCATAAGTTTTTTGCAAATGTTACGTTTAATTCCTATTCAATACTTGTTTTCTTTACATACATGTGAAAACAAACCCAAACCTCGACATAATTCATATACAATTAATCATCTAAAATGCACGAAGTTGACTGTTTCCGATTTTATAAAAAATATCTGTATGTTTTTAATGCAGTTTATTTCTCCTATAAATAACTAAGGCTATTTGCAAAACAAAATATCAGGATACGAGGCTGCGTGAAGGCCATTGTAGCTTGTTTCGTTGAATCAAGGTTATGAATGTTTTGGAATGTAAAATGTGTACCAGCTTTGTCCCAATTTTTTTTTTTTAAACATACACGTAAAATTACATGTAACCATTCCATGTACCTGCAGTATATTGCATCAATGTTGCCAATACAATATGTATTTGAATTTTTATTTTATAAATTATATATGTACATACCGTACCCAACCTAACACAACTGGAGTGTAGTAACAAACAAAAATCAGCTTACACAAGGTCGGGGAGTTACATAAGCCACAGTGAGGTCTGGTAGGCCCTCCCCGTTCCGCATTTTTTTCTTTTAATTGGGATGCCTTGTGGTCAAATCTATAGTATTTATGGTGGTGCTTGGGGGGTGAGGGGAGGGTGTACTTTTGTAATCCCAAAAACTATTGTTCGGACATTTTTGAAGGTTCCACTACTTGCCCATCCCCTAGACACGGCCCTGAATGTCCAAAATGCGATAACATTGCTTATACATATCAAGTCGATGGCCAGTAACATATTATTAGTGTTGACAGTGACTTTCAGCTATGGCTGTACAGACAGAAATCAACGTAGGTGTGACAGTAACTTTCAGCCGTGAATGTACAGACAGATATTAACGTTGGTGTGACAGTGAGTTTCAGCTGTGACTGTACAGACAAAAATCAACGTTGGTGTGACTGACTTCCAGCCGTGACTGTACAGCCAGAAATCAACGTTGGTGTGACAGTGACTTTCAGCTGTGACTGTACAGACAAAAATCAACGTTGGTGTGACTGACTTCCAGCCGTGACTGCACAGAATTAAATTAACGTTGGCGCGAGAGTAACTTTCAGCCATGACTGTACAGACAGAAATCAACGTTGGTATGACAGTGACATTTAGCCATGACTGTACAGACAAACATCAACGTTGGTGTAACAGTGACATTTAGCCATGACTGTACAGACAAAAATCAACGTTGGTGTGACAGTGACTTTCAGCCGTGATTGTACAGCCAGACATCAACGTTGGTGCGACAGTGACTGTCAACCATGACTGTACAGACAGAAATCAACGTTGGTGTGACAGTGACTTTCGTGCGTGACTATACAGACATAAATCAACGTTTGTCCGACAGTGACTTTCAGCCATGACTGTACAAACAGAAATTAACGTTTGTCCTACAGTGGCTTTCAGCCATGACTGTACAAACAAAAATCAACGTTTGTCCGACATAGACTGTACAGCCAGACATCAATTTTGGTGTGACAGTGACATTTAGCCATGACTGTACAGAGACAAACGAACGTTGTGCCAATGTACTAATGTTTTTTTCGTCTATTGGCTTTTAAATGTTTCACTCATGCATATAATCACGTATCCTGTTGTTTAGTTTAGAATGACATTTTAAAATGCATTTGTTTTATTTATAGAGACTGAAGATGAAGTTTACTTTAGCATCAATCCTATTTGTTGCTTTCTTGACTGCCATCAAGCCTGCTATGGGTAAAGGTAAAGTTCAATTATTGAATATGTTTATCTTATACTGACACAGACAGGTATTCTCCGTGAACATAATTAAGCTTCAATCTGTAATTTATAGCTTTAGGTTTAAGAGTAACGTGTGTCCTGAGCATTAGGTTCAACAAAGTAGATGACCAGTTGCAGTTATGACTCGAGAGACAGCCCAATACGACTGTGACACGACAGGTATTTCGAATGTCAAACACCCTTTGACCTAGGCTATTCGAACTGCTGTACATACATACATACATATATATATATATATATATATATATATATATATTAGTAGTTAACTGTAATCACTGAATCAAGACAGAATCAACACACCCCCCCCCCCCCCCCCCCCCCCCCCCCCCCCCCCCCGTCCCCCAAATACGAATAAGTTCCTGAACATGTTCCTGCGTTGCCAATTTTGCTCAGTTTCAAACAATAGTTTAGTTTCAACACATGATATGTCAGACTGGGCTCTGTGGTTTCTTAGTCCGATCCCATCATATCATCAATAGAAATTATGTTGAAAATCATTTTCGTTAATGTGTATCAATTAATAGAAATACCAGTGACAAAGAGTGAGTCTTAACGGTTCAGTAGGCCACTACACCTACTAAAACGAAGCAGTAACCCATGTAAACAGTATCACACTGTCAATTTGAAAATACGCACACACAATTTTCAGAGGTTATGATACTGTAACATATATAGAGATTATTATACTAGCTTGTGAGTCGTAATGATTTTAGAAAACGAGTGACAGGATTGTTGTATTGCCCGAGCGAGTTTCGTAAAATCAGTACGACTCACACGCGAGTATAATAATTTCTTTATTAACCATATTATTATTATTGTTTTCTTTATGAATAACAAGGGCCATCTAAAAATGTTGGAACCACAACTAAAAGAAGAGGACGAAATGACGTCATATTTCACATGTACAGTATGGGCTAGGACAGTGGAACAACGTCATGTTATGACGTCGATTCCCAAAATTACGTCATTAATAGAGATCGTAAAGTGATGTCGAGTGTGTTCTGTATTGTGATTGGTTAATAACATTATTCTTCCGGGATCAAATGAAAGTAACACCCGGAAAGCTAATGACGTCATTATAAAATGACGTTATTAGCAATTGGAACAGACGAAGTTGACGATTCAAGAGTCTACAGTTAGTTTCTAGCCAGGTATTTTTGTCAGGAAATACCAAGTATACAGTTAGTTCCGTAGAAAAACGATTCAGTTTACAATGGACATAACCATATGACATTTTTAGATTTCCGAGTGTTATTGTCTATTTGATGTCCGCAAATGTTTCATTTTTGACATCAGGCTAACGCCTTCGGTCAAAAATGACATTTGCGGGATGTAATCTCCTAATTATTATACCAGCTTGTGTGTCGTATTGATTTTACAAAACGAGTGTCACGAGGGTAATATATGGATCCTAACACGAGTTTAGTAAAATCAGTACGACACACAGGCGAGTGTAATAATTTCTTTATTACCCATATTATTATTGTTGTTTTCTTTGTGAATAACAAGACCCAACTCAAAATGTTTCAGCCACAACTAGAATGAGATGACGAAATGACGTCATATTTCAAATGCACAGTCTGAGCAAGGACTTGAGAAGCAACGTCATGTTAATTACGTCATTACACTTATTATTACAGGTGTGTTTTGTATGATTAGTATTAACTCGGTTATGTTGAACCCAATGGATAATAATACTTGTTATTACAAGTGTGCTTCGTATGATTATTATTAACCCGATTATGTTGAACCATGTGGATACTGTTTTTCGTCACAATGTGCATGCAGACTCCACCACCAACACCCCTTTTTAGGGGGGTGGGAGGCAGGCTGATTTAGTTTTTTTCCCGAATGAAACAGAAAATGTTGGAATCCGGATAACAACGTATATTTATGTTTACATTAGTACCAAGAAGCGACATAGGAGTCAAAACAAATCACTCTGCAATATTGTGAGAACAATTATGGAAATACACGGTGAAGTTTTGAGAACAGCTTATTTTGCCCGAACGTGCCCATCGTTTCCCCTCTCCCAGCACTATAGACAGGTAACCCCAACGACATCGATAAAATAATAATTGTTAGACTTACTTGGGTACGCAAAACTGAGGTTTAAAAGGAAACGAAAATGTGCTAGGAAAATGCTAAAGGGTGTCAGTATATCGACATGTTCAGGAGACTTTGGGGATGGACGCCATACCCCTGTAATAGTCTTCGATCAAACGTTATTGTCATAGTTTTCAATCAAACGTTATTGCCATAGTCTTCAATCAAACGTTATTGCCATAGTCTTCGACAAACATTACTGTCATAGTCTTCGATCAAACGTTATTGCCATAGTCATCCATCAAACATTATTGTCAGTCTTCAATGAAACGTTATTGTCAGTCTTCGATCAAACGTTATTGTCATAGTCTTCAATCAAACGTTATTGTCATAGTTTTCCATCAAACGTCATTGCCATAGTCTTCGATCAAACTCATAGTCTTCGATCAAAACATAGTCTTCGATCAAACGTCATTGTCATAGTCTTCAATCAAACGTTATTGTCATAGTCTTCAATCAAACGTTATTGTCATAGTCTTCAATCAAACGTCATTGCCATATTCCTCGATGAAACGTTATTGCCATAGTCTTCGATCAACTCTTCAGCTCTCGCCTTTTTTCGTATTATGCAGCTCACATATCGCAGTCGACTGTAGGCGAAACTCTGTAGCTCTTCCCTATTTTGATTATGAGCTCACATATCGTTTGTGTTGATGTATGTGTGTGTGTGTGTTTGTGTGTGTGTGTGATGATTTTTTTTTC
Source organism: Gigantopelta aegis (assembly GCF_016097555.1). Lineage (NCBI taxonomy): Eukaryota > Metazoa > Mollusca > Gastropoda > Neomphalida > Peltospiridae > Gigantopelta > Gigantopelta aegis. The sequence continues at coordinate 30,484,804 of NC_054710.1, forward strand.
TGGGTTTTGTTGCGTTGACTGTGTGACTGCATGTTTGTGTTGATTGTTGATGACTAAGCAAGTTGGGCACTTTTGTGCCTCACCATGTGTGTGTGTGTCTTGTGTTGATGATTCTGTGTTTTGTGTTGATGACTGTGTGTGTTTTGTTGATGACTGTGTTTTGTGTTGATGACTGTGTGTGTGTCTTGTGTTAATGACTATCTCTCTGTCTGTGTGTGTGTGTGTGTGTGTGTCTTATGTTGATGACTGTGTATATCTGGATATACAATAGTTACCTGTATTCACGTATGTGTATACTTGTAGGTGAAGCTACAACATCCATTGAATGCCTGGGGCCCGGGATGAAGGGGAAGAAGACGGAATTGAAGTGTAAAATAAGTGGAACTATAAAGACAGGAATATGGTGGATTCGACCAGACACTGTCGTAGTATCCGAGTGCGAACGGTTGTATAGGAGCTGTAAGTCGTATGACCACTACCAGAGTGTCGTGCATACGTCATCAGACAACACTTTGATAATATGGAAATTTGACCCAGAGTCGGACGTGGGTCAATGGACGTGCAAAGATGGAGAGTATGGCAAACCAGCACCCCCGTGCCAGAAGACCTCTACAAATAAATTCAGGTTTCGAATTTCACCAATGCACAGTAAGTGCCCTCCTTACTTGCCGTTATGCCCCTAAAATCTAACAGTGTCGACGGCAAGACAAATGCCACGCTGCCTTACCTGGTTTGCAACTGTGCCCTTCGAATAGTTTTTTTTTAATAACCCAGTATTTTATTATATACAAATGACAGAAATTGTAATAAGAAAAATCACATCTGACAAAGTCGGGTTTCTTGTTGACACACGCAGTGACAGGTCAGTTACCCTAACCCTGGCGACCTTTATTGGTTGAGGGCGACAAAGAATTTTAGAAAGGTAGATTTTAGGGTGTGACGAGTATGGTACCAGTTAAAAAAGAAAAGATACTGAAATTTAATCGAATGTGTTGGCGCGAACTACAGACGCAGAAGACATAGAACATGTTCTATATTTTGACAACGCCAGACTCCGCTTCTGTGGCTTTGGGCTGGGTCTTTCTGAAAATAGAGCTCAAAACGTGTCGAATATATTGCATATATTTTTTTAATCTGGAAGTCGTCGGCTTATTGGAATGGACTGGATACGCCATGATTATCTAGTAGGGCTACTATTTGGCAATTGTTATTCAATGTTATGGTAAAAATGCCCCATATTTAATTAGCTTACATTATTCTAGGGAAAAAACAATCCAAATCTATCTCGCACTAACAACAGCACATACGCGCATATAAAAATACCAATTACATTTTCCATTACTACAGGACTTATTCCAAAGGTTATTTAATTGATTGTCGTTGTCGATATTGGTTTACGTTTAAGCGATGTGCACGAAATAAGAACAGATTAGATCTACAGTGACACCAAGACTTACATGATGACATAACCGTTCAAATATTATTGTAATATAAAATAAGTACGTTTTTATGCTTTGTAATATGATAGGTTTTCGGTGTGTGTTTTTTTTTTGGTCACAGATTTATTTTTCTTTCGATAGTTATTTTATTAGTAGCCTACTAGCATTTACAATATCCGAATCAAATGTGTGCGTGCTTCGTCTGTAGGAGGACAGCCACTCTCGAGGAAATGTTATCCCCTTGCATGGCCATACAATTTATTTCATCCCTCTGGCATCACCACAAAGAGGACTGCCACCCAGACCAGATTATATATTAAAGAAAGCGTAGTTCTACCTGTATTCACTTTGTACTGCATTTAGTTTGGTTTACTTCAGAGACAATGCAAGTCAATCTGCATACATTGGCTGTTCTAGCATTTTATCGTCACCCCTGTATTACAATGAAATTTAATATGTATAATTTAATAGTAATTTGTAAAGAAACATTTTTATTTATACTGAATTTCTTTTTTCAAAAAGTGTTATTTGAGTTACTTTTTAGCATGTTTTATCGGAGGTCGGACTCGGGATGGGCGTGTTCGAAATCCTAGTGGTATATGGACACGTTAAACTAGTCATCATCATCATCACCGATATGATGAGCTTGTTTGCGTGTATGCGTGTATCATGGGTTTGCCCAGGGTCGTTAAGCGTTGCGGCCCGACACGCCTTGGTCCGTAAAGTAAGCGCTTTGACGGCGTGTAAGCGCCTTAAATCAATTGCCGCGACGCCTTGACTTGAAGTGCTTTAGAAAAACAATTATCACAAGTACGAGCACACCTAATCACTATGATAGAGAAAACACTTCCTAAATACCAAACAATGGACCAGTCGTCTGCTCACAATTGGGGTTTGGTAATTTTACCAAATCTACTGGGACCGCTAATCCGTCAGGAAGGCGCTTCCACCTAACGGGATTCCCGTGCCGAACAATCAAAATTCAATGCCGATCAAAGAAGATGCCAATTGACAGAATTAACTGCACCATACAGTGTACCGGCCTCGGTGGCGCAGTGCTTAAGCCATCGGACAACAGGCTGGTAGGTACAGGGTTCGCAGCCCGGTACCGGCTCCAACCCAGAGCGAGTTCTTAAAGGCTCAATGGGTAGGCACTTTCATACAGACAGGACAGCACGTACCAATAAAACAATCGTGGGTTATTGATTGGAACAATCAGAGAATGAGCCACAGAGGCGATGTGATCCAAAGATCAAACCATTTCAGGTGAGTGCTCTAACGAATGAGTTAAATCCCACCCAGTGGAGAAATTATTTGGCGACGATGTTTTACGGCTATGTACTATATAGTGTACCGTTTATAACAAATATTAATAACTACTTATGGTAGACAACCCTTAAAATGCAACTTTAAGCCAACACATTTTGAGGATGAGTAAAAATAAAAAGAAAGGTAAGAGTCATATCTTGATTTTATTATTTCACATATACACATATACAGGAGGTCACATTCAAAGGTCTTTAGTTAGAATACAATGACTGTTTATTTAGTATTGTCACAATCATTGTCCTCATCATCACTGGTATCATCTTCATCGTCGTCACTGTCTGGCAGACATGCCTGGTAATTCCCTCTTAAATGCACTGCTCTGATATGATTTGCGATGTCCGACTTCCATGGCTCCTTTTGTACAGTTAAAACATGTTGTTATGCTTGTATCCCACACCACTTTGTTGTTGATTATGTTGCCTTTGGCGTTTAAGTTCAGCTTTGGCCTGTTCCACCACCTGTGGGAGATGTTGTGTGACTCTTCGGGCTTCTTATCCTTCTTGTAATCTTTGTCGTACAGTTCCAAGACGCTATCGATGTCCATCCTTCCCCCCTTTCGCGCAGCCGCCCCGTCTGCTCCGCCGCGACTCTCCATCCTTCTTGCGGCACGCAGCCTACCGCAGCCGTACCGTCACAAACTTACAAAATATGTAGTCAGATTGCAGCTTAAACGTTAGTGCCAAACATTGTACTAAGAAGTGTACTATTGACGGAATATATTACAATTTGCATATAACAAGTAATTCCAACTATGCGTGTGTGTGTGTGTGTTTGTCTTTAAAAATGTAAGTACAATATGCTAAAATTCCTCTTTAGTTAGTTCTTTTTAATAGTGTATCGATGTAAATTACCAGTTCACGATCTGGTTTGAGCTTCTACACAAAAACATTTTTCTTTGTCAATATAAATGTCTTAAATACAATTAATGAACTTAGACACAAATAATCTGTATTTAAAACTGATTTGATAAAGTATTAGATATGTATGAGGTGTTTTGTTTCTTGTTGTTTTTTTGTTGTTGTTTTTTATTTTTTTTATTTTTTTGGGGGTGGGGGGGGGCTGGAGATTTTTACATCTATTCACTGAATAGAAAAGGACCGTTCGGTATTATTTGTATTTCGTTTTTTGTTTCAAAACCAGCATAAAACATTTCTTCACGAACATTTGGTAAATGGGTTAATTGACCACACCCACTCAGAAGCTCGTCACGTCATAGATTAATCATTAGGGAGGCGCGGCTTCCTGACGTCCACACCCACTCAGAAGCTCGTCACGTCATAGATTATTCATTACGAAGGCGCGGCTTCCTGACGTCCACACCCACTCAGAAGCACGTCAAGTCATTTATTATTCATTATGGGGGATCACACTGGCCCGAATGAGCTTCCGTTTGTTTTCCGTATACGAAAGAGGTGTGATTTTTTAAACTGGCCGAATGTCCCTCCGAATGTGTTTTCCCCAATGTATCACCGAATGCTTTCCGTTTGTTTTCCGAATGTGTTCAGTATGGTTTCAGAATGCTTTCAGAATAGACCGAATACTTCCCGCATGTTGACTTCTAAAGGTTTCCTTTCCGAACGCTTTCCGTATGCTTTCCGAATGCTTTCAGAACACGGCGAATCGACCTAGAATGGACCGAACTCTTTCCGCATGCTTTCCGCACGCTTTCGGAAAGCATTCGTCATGTTCTAGGTCCATTCGGGGTGTTCGGAAAGCATACGGAACCCAGCACCTCCAAATTTTCATTCCGAATGCACCAAGAACTAGACGCATGCTTCCCGAACGTTTACCGTACATGCCGTATGCTCCTAGAATGCTTCCCGAATACACATGGACGCCACATTCGGATGGTCGATGAAAATTATTTTGAACATGCACAACATATTTTTGGAGCTACCGAATGCCTTTCCGTATGCATCCGTACGGAGCCGAACAGTCAGTATGCTCCAAGAACACACCGAATGCTTCCCGAATATGATCCGTTCGCTCCCCGAACACCCAAATTCCTATTCGGAAAACAAACGGAATGGCATTCGGGCAAGTGTGATCGGGCCATTACGGAGGCGCGGCTTCCTAACGGCCACACCCACTCAGAAGCTCGTCACGTCATGGATTATTCATTACGGAGGGGCGGCTTCCTGACGTCATCTATTTCATCACTTTGCATCATCCCCTACTGCGCAGTTTTGGCGGCCATATTGGATGATACAATAATGTAATCGATATGCCCTATACTGAGGGTATTATTACTGTTATGTATGTATGCGCGCGCCTTATTTTGATGATGATTGTGTATATTTTAATAGTAACCTCTATTAACTTATTTGTTTATTTCTAGCTTACCCTAGACTCCGAATTTACTGCTCCGAACAAATAAGGTGTGTAGTAACTGGACGTTTAGATAGAGGAATATGGATTATTCGACCAGATGGTACAGTAGTAGTCAAGTGTAAGCCTTTCACTGCTTGGTATCCTTCGTGTCAGGCGATTGGCAAATATGACGGTTGGCTCAGTAATCATCATCTCACGAAGGCAGTCATTGTTAGAATAAATTCCTTCGATCCACAAGTCGACATTGGCCAGTGGACATGCAGAGATGGACCATATCGCATCTCAGCTTCTACGTGCATGCAGACCGCTGCAAGTATGTCGCATGTAACATTATTATTAGTAGTAGTATTGTCACTATTATTGTTGTTATTGTTATTATTATTATTATTAGTAGTAGTAGTAGTAGTAGTAGTAGTAGTAGTAGTAGTAGTAGTAGTAGTAGTAGTAGTAGTAGTATATTGTGCCGCTGTTAAAATGGCTCTATACCAGGGGCGTAGCGTTATCTGGGCCCATGCTTATAAAACTTAAAGTCTATACTTTAATAAAGTCCAGACTTTAACGTTATGCTATTTGAATGGCGTTGCCATGACGCTAAAGTCTAGACTTCATTAATGTCTTTAAGACTTTAAGGTTTATAAGCACGGGGCCAGAAATTCCATATGTATAAACCTGTTTGTTTTAGTTCTGAGGATGACACATTGTGTTACGTAACTCCTAGGGGAGCAGTTCTCCTGAGGATGGCACATCGTGTTACGTATCTCCTAGGGGAGCTGTTCTCCTGATGATGGCACATCGTGTTAAATATATCCTAGGGGAGAAGTTCTCCTAAGGATCACACATTGTGTGACATATCTTCTAGGGGAGCAGTTCACCTAGGGTAGCAGTTCTCCTGAGGGTGACACATCATGTTATGTATCTCGTAGGGGAGCAGTTCTCCTGAGGATGGAACATCGTCTTTTGTATCTCCTAGGGGAGCAGTACTCTTGAGAATGGCACGTCGTGTTACGTATCTCATAAGGGAGCAGTTCTCCTGAGAATGACACATGGTTACATATTTCCTACGGGAGCAGTTCTCCTGAGGATCACACATTGTGTTACGTATCTCCTAGGGGAGCAGTTCTCCTGAGGATGAGACATCGTGTTACGTATCTCCTAGAGGAGCAGTTCTTCTGAGGATGAGACATCGTGTAACGTATCTCCTAGGGGAGCAGTTCTCCTAAGGATCACACATTGTGTTACGTATCTCCTAGGGGAGCAATTTTCCTAGGAGAGCGGTTCCCCTGAGGGTGACACATTGTTACAAATTACCTACGGGAGCAGTTCTCCTGAGGATGACACATCGTGTTACGTTTCTACTAGGGGAGCAGTTCTCCAGAGGATGAGACATCGTGGTACGTATCTTCTAGAGGAGCAGTTCTCCAGAGGATGAGACATCGTGGTACGTATCTCCTAGGTGAGCAGTTCTCCTGAGGATGAGACATCGTGTTTTCTCTCTCCTAGAGGAGCAGTTCTCCTGAGGATGAGACATCGTGTTACGTATCTCCTAGAGGAGCAGTTCTCCTGAGGATGAGACATTGTGGTACGTATCTCCTAGAGGAGCAGTTCTTCTGAGGATGAGACATCCTGTTACGTATCTCCTAGAGGAGCAGTTCTCCTGCGGATGAGACATCATATTACGTATCTCCTAGAGGGGCTGTTCTCGTGATGATGAGACATCGTGTTACGTATCTCCGAGAGGAGCAGTTCTCCTGAGGATGAGACATCGTGGTACGTATCTCCTAGAGGAGCAGTTCTTCTGAGGATGAGACATCGTGTTACGTATCTCCTAGAGGAGCAGTTCTCCTGCGGATGAGACATCATATTACGTATCTCCTAGAGGGGCTGTTCTCGTGATGATGAGACATCGTGTTACGTATCTCCGAGAGGAGCAGTTGTCCTGAGGATGAGACATCGTGGTACGTATCTCCTAGAGGAGCAGTTCTTCTGAGGATGAGACATCGTGTTACGTATCTCCTAGAGGAGCAGTTCTCCTGCGGATGAGACATCATATTACGCAATCTCCTAGAGGGGCCGTTCTCGTGAGGATGAGACATCGTGTTACGTATCTCCTAGAGGAGCAGTTCTCCTGAGGATGAGACATCGTGGTACGTATCTCCTAGAGGAGCAGTTCTTCTGAGGATGAGACACCGTGTTACGTATCTCCTAGAGGAGCAGTTCTCCTGCGGATGAGACATCGTGGTACGTATCTCCTACAGGAGCAGTTCTCTTGAGGATGAGACATCGTGTTACGTATCTCCTAGAGGAGCATTCTCCTGATGATGAGACATCGTGTGTTGTATCTCCTAGAGGAGCAGTTCTCCTGAGGATGAGACATCGTATTACGTATCTCCTAGAGGGGCTGTTCTCCTGAGGATGAGACATCGTGTTACGTATCTCCTAGAGGAGAATTATCCTGATGATGAGACATCGTGTAACGTATCTCCTAGAGGAGCAGTTCTCCTGAGGATGAGACATCGTATTACGTATCTCCTAGACGGGCTGTTCTCCTGAGGATGAGACATCGTGTGTTGTATCTCCTAGAGGGGCTGTTCTCCTGAGGATGAGACATCTTGTTACGTATCTCCTAGAGGAGCAGTTCTCCTGAGGAGGAGACATCGTGTTACGTATCTCCTAGAGGAGCAGTTCTCCTGAGGAAAACACATCGTGTTACGTATCTCCTAGGGGAGCAGTTCTCTTGAGGATGACACATTGTGTTACGTATCACCTAGGGGGATGATTTCTCATAGGGAGCAGTTCTGAGTATGACACATTGTGTTTTGTATCTCCTAGGGTAGCAGTTCTCCTAAGGGAGGAATTCTCGTGAGGAAGATACATCGTGTTTCGTATCTCCTAGAGGAGCAATTCTCGTGAGGATGACACATCGTGTCACGTATCTCCTAGGGGCGCAGTTGTCCTGAGGATGACACATCGTGTTACCTATCTCCTAGGGGAGCAGTTCTCCTAGGGAGCAGTTCTCCTGATGATGACACATCGTGCTACGTTTTTCCTAGGGTAGCAGTTCTTCTGAGGATGACGCATCGTGGTTTGTGTCTCCTAGCTAGGGCATAAAATTAGAATTTTTCAGACAATCAATATGTCGTTTGTGTTGTTTTAATGTTTACACAAACAATATTCTTCAGTAGTTAAATAGCCTACAAATGAAAATGTTAATGGGCAACAATAACGAAACGAGCATCTAAGATGAGTGATTTTTGTAGGTTTTCTACATGTCCTATCATAAATACGAGAATATACTTTTTTTGTGTGTGCTAGGACTAACTTGAAAGCGGCCGGGCGAAAATAAAAATCACGCCTGTTTGGATTCGTTGGAAATTCTGTAAAATGCTATTATATTCATAGTAACGAAAACTTGATTTTCTCACGACGTTTGCACGAGATCTTGCGCAAAGCGGTGCATGTTAAAAATACTGCATATTCTTGTGACAGGCAAAATGGATTTTAAACTAAATCAGTCTAACGGTAGCTGAACAGGTACCTTCGCGTCAGCCAGATGTGGCTATGTATTGGCATGCTTTGACAGTCACAAAGAAATTGTTAATATTAGCGGTCATTTTGAACGACACGAGGTACTGTCGCGTCAACCAGATATGGCTATGTATTGGCATGCTTTGACAGTCACAAAGCAACTGTTAATATTAGCGGTAATTTTGACCGACACGAGGTACCTTCGCGTCAGCCAGATGTGGCTAGGTATTGGCATGCTTTGACAGTCACAAAGCAATTGTTAATATTAGCGGTCATTTTGAACGACACGAGGTACCTTCGCGTCAGCCAGATGTGGCTAGGTATTGGCATGCTTTGACAGTCACAAAGCAACTGTTAATATTAGCGGTAATTTTGACCGACACGAGGTACTGTCGCGTCAGCCAGATGTGGCTATGTATTGGCATGCTTTGACAGTCACAAAGCAATTGTTAATATTAGCGGTCATTTTGAACGACACGAGGTACCTTCGCGTCAGCCAGATGTGGCTATGTATTGGCATGCTTTGACAGTCACAAAGCAACTGTTAATATTCGCGGTCATTTTGAACGACACGAGGTACTGTCGCTAGAATGTCATGGCGTTTGCTACATGTATTAATAGACTCAACTTAGTCTGAAAGAAGCTACTCAAGTGTCAAACTCTGCGCAAAATCCGTAATCAGCCGACTTATTCCTATTGGCTTGGAGTAGCGGTGAGAGATTTTCATGACACCCGTCTATTTTTATTTTTAAAACATATTTTGTTTTCATTTAGTGTCAATAAATTGCACCGGAATATTAAGCCGTCGGAACGATTGTTACATTGGGGCGGCGGACTAGCGATGTTGAAGGCCACGAATTTGCTGGGGGTGTCCGGAGGCATGCTCCCCCGGGAAAACTGAAATGTAGATACTGGAAAAACTATTTTAATGGCTTCTGGGCAATATAAATAATCTTTTATTGTGATAAAATGTCTTTCTATTTTATATAAAAAGAAATGAAAATTATATAGTAAAACAGTAAAGGGATATTCCTCAATTTGCTGCACGTTTTCAGATGTTATCGACTAACAGACTTTTTATCGATTGTAATTACATATCAAATATATTTTTCTACATAAAATATTAATGGTTGTATATTAAACGTGTTTCTGATCGTTATAATATTTGTACTAGGTTAAATTTCATTTTATTTGGGCTTCTTACAAATATTAAGACGACCAGAAACACATTGAATGTACAGACATTGATATTCTAAACAAGAAAACATATTTAATATGTAAGTTTAATCGTAGACATATTTTAATAATCGGAAACATCTTATAATGCAGCAAACTCGGGAATGTCACTTTAAGAAGTGTTGAGTTACATTTAAACAACTTTTTTGAAAGTGTATAAATGCTTTCAGACCACACCACCGGAAGGCGCTTCTTTTCATAACCCATGGGGTGTGTCTCCGATGATGTCAAAGATATGTCATTTGTGGGTGTGTTTTTTTTTTGCATTACTGGTTCTCAAAATTTGCCTACGGTGAAGACTCTTTTGTCGTGACCACAGCTAAATGCATTGCCTACAGATTTCATGTCCAAACTGTCCAATCTGTCATTATGTACATGCAAATACATCCGATAATTTAACCTTTTCTGCGACATTTATGCACGTAATATGTTTTTACTCTTCACAAGGTCGAAAACGAACGTTCGCTGGTTGCGGGCATCACCAAAAGTATATTGATCAGTGTCATGATTTCAGAGAAATGCCAAATATAAAGTTAGTTCCGAAGAAAAACGATTCATTTTGCAATAACTGAATTTGCAGGTGTTATTTACTGATGTCCGCAAATGTTTAATTTTTGAACAAATTGCATTTGCGGTGTCAAATAGACACTGACAGCTGCAAATCTATAAACGCCATATGGTTATTTCCTAAATGACTATTTAGCATATCAAGGCAAGCGTATCGGATAGGGATATTAATTATGAACATCTATTTACAAATCTAATATCAATGTATAATGACACAACTGATTTGGACCCAGACCGTTTTGAAATACAAATAAAACTTTGCAAAGTGGTAAAATTATTGCAGCGGCAGCCATGTATATAATATAATGTTCGAAGAAATTACCCATGAACCTTCTGTAACGTGCTTCAAACACCGAATATCGTGACGTCAGGTGTTTGAGAATTTCAGCAAACGTCCGTAAATCCTAATTGTAAACTGATAGCGAGTGTTCTGTGTTGTGATTGGTTAATTACATTATTTTTCCGGGATCGAATGAAAATAACACCCAGGAAACTAATGACGTCAGTAGAACGTGACGTCATTATCAATTGGAACAGGCCAAGTTGACGGTTCAAGGGTCTACAGTTAGATTGTAGCCAGGTATTTTTTCCAAGAAATACCAGGTACACAATTAGTTCCGTAGAAAACCAATTCAGTTTACAAAGGACATAGCCATGTGAAGTGTTTGAGAGTTGCGGGTTTTTTTAAAATCTATTTGATGCCCGCAAATGTTTAATTTTTAACCTCAGGCTAACGCCTTCGGTCAAACATGACATCTGCGGGATCAAATAGACAATAACACCCGCAAATCTAAAAACTCCATATATGCCTATCTCCCAAGTGGCTAGTGAGAGCATGCACAAGAAAGATAACACTACTGAGTGTATACAGAGACTAGTTTATTTTAGCTGTCTAGACAAACATAATACTGTTTAAACATTAGACGTGAAACCATTAATATATACACGCTGTAACACATGGTAACATCATATATGATGACACACACTTTATAAACATTACTCGTGAGACCCTTAATATATACACGGTGTAACACATGGTAACATCATATATGATGACACATACTTTATCAACATTACACGAGATACCCTTAATATATACACGGTGTAACACATGGTAACATCATAAATGATGACACATACTTTATCAACATTACTCGTGAGACCCTTAATATATACACGGTGTAACACATGGTAACATCATAAATGATGACACATACTTTATAAACATTACAAGTGAGACCCTTAATATATACACGGTGTAACACATGGTATCATAATATATGATGAGACACACTTTATAAACATTACACAAGACAGGCCGACCACCTTTCCGGAATATTCATCACGTACTCGGAATTCCGGAATTGATGCCAAATATCCGGAATTAATTTTTTTCAAATTCACTCGAATTTTTTTTTTTTTAACCAACTAATTCTTATTAAATTCTACATTCTTAGAATTAAATATCTTTATCACTCATTTCAACCTGAGCTCCAACTTGTATGGTTTTGTGCCATTAGGCTGCCTAGGCGCGTGTATTGTCAACAACCGACCAATGAAAATGTCGAGTAATCTGAAGCCATACACGAACATTTTCTTTCTTATTTTTATACTCAAATAGTTTATGTATTCATTTTAAAGATATTTTAAATGTCACAGACTTATGTTCCTACGGGGCCGGTATCAGTTGTATGGCGATGCAAGCAATTTTGCCATCGTGGATGAAAACATGAATATATAACAGAAGAACACTACGATTGTACAAAAAACAAAAGAAACCGAACCCACAACTGTCTTCTTTCCATTGGCTTCACATGCAACATTTGACTAAATAATGTTTGGTCACCACTAATTTATCACACATCCATGACATTAACATACCTACCGATGTTATTTTATTCAAGTAAGTTAAACAATAATGCGATTTCTTCTTTACACTGGCACCCCTAATAGTAATGGAAGCGTAATGCAGAACGGCAACCAGTCTAAATGTAGGTAGTGGTTTCGTCCCCGAAAAACTTCGCCACAGATCAGTTCGACCACACTGTATATGATGCAATAGTGCAAATTTGGCAATGTACCTACATAAAAATAACATTGGTCCCATGTTTGTTTGTCATTATATTGTTAATCTGTAGGTGGAAGTCTTAAACTGTAATACAACATTTGCTAATAAAGTGGGGTTTTAAGGGGCTTTTTGTGATGATTTTTGGTATGTGTGTGTGTGTGTGGGGGGGGGGGGGGGTCTTTTTATGGGGAAGTTCCAATTCAAATATAAATAATTATATACCCATTTGTATTGTCATTTTGCAAATATATGTCAAACATGACATTTTTCGCGCTGTTTAAAATTACTTTTATGAAAATGGCCTTATCGCGTGCTTTAAATTATTGTCTACATGCTGGTAGGTACTGGGTTCGGATCCCAGTCGAGGCATATGATTTTTAATCCAGATACCGATTTCAAACCCTGAGTGAGTGTTCCGCAAGGCTCAGTGGGTAGGTGTACACTACTTGCACCGACAGGTGGTCCATAACTGGTTCAACAAAGACCATGGTTTGTGCTGTCCTGCCTGAGGGAATCGCAAATAAAAGATCCCTTGCTGCCTGCCGTAAAAGAGTAGCCTATGTGGCGACAGCAGGTTTTCTATAAAAAAAACAGTCAGAATGACCATATGTTTGACGTCCAATAGCCGATGATATGATAAAAACAATGTGCTCTAGTGGCGTCGTTAAATAAAACAAACTTTACTTTTAAATTATTGTTTTCACGTGCCAAAAAAAGAAGAAAATATCTGAAAATTCCAGAAAAATATTTTCATTAGGTTGGTCGCCCTGACGAGAGACCCTTAATATATACACGGTGTAACACATGGTAACATCATATATGATGACACACACTTTATAAATAGTACACGTGATACCCTTAATATATACACGGGGTAACACATGGTACCATCATATATGATGACACATACTTTATAAACATTACACGTGAGACCCTTAATATATACACGGTGTAACACATGGTAACATCATATATGATGACACATACTTTATAAACATTACACGAGAGACCCTTAATATATACACGGTGTAACACATGGCAACATCATATATGATGACACACACTTTATAAACATTACACGTGAGACCATTAATATATACACGGTGTAACACATGATAACATATATGACGTACATATAAGGTCGACGACAGTCACTTTTCACACTCTTGTTTCGGCTTCGTACACAATAAATAAAACATATCCAACAGTATTTTTTTGACAAAAGTGTTGGGGTTTTTTTTTTTTTTTTTTTTTATTTTCTAATTAATATTTTGTCCAGAATTATGAAAAGCAAAAAAAAAAAAAACGATCAGTAAACAGCATTGCCGACTTGTTATAGAAATTTGACAGGGGTCAAGGTTAGTAGACCAGTTTTTATTTTAATGTGGCGAATCATTGTAATAATATAGCTTATTTTGAATTTGAATGACGTCAGTATTCCAATGACGTCACTTTGCATCATATTACAATAACCATAAACTGGGTACATAGAGGATTCGTCACGAGTATTTTTTTATATGGAAAATATCAACCGAGTCTATGTTAATCGGTATTTGTCGAGGCTCTGCCGAGACAAATACCTATTAACTAGACGAGGTTGATATTTTACATATTAAAAAACAGGAGTAGCGAATTCTATTTATCCTATAACACTTCTAAAATAACATTCTAATTACTTTTTTAGTAAATCACAGTACTAAAGTCGCCGCCATCGATAATATGACGTCATCACAATTAGTGCATATTAGTTTGACGTCACGCATTTCAAACAAATCTTTGAAAACATTACGCTCAGGTACACGGGTCTTGTTGGTTTGTAAGCAAATGACTCATTTACCGCAACACATAACCTAGAGACCTTGCAAATTTGCATACCATTATTAACCGGGTTAATAAAGTAAATTATCACATGGGTCTATGACATGGGTATCATGGGTAAGTTATAGGATAAATGATGTTACCGTTTTAAGAATGCTGCAACAATTCGAATGCAAAATTGCTGTTGAATTTATTTTTTTTTAATTATTTTTATTATTATTATTATTTTTTTTTTTTTTTTTTTTTACATTACTAATGCGCCTGAATGTGTTTGAAGAAAATCTTGCTATTAAAAAATTGTAACTTTTACGAAATATGGATTTCAAATGAAATTACGGTAAGATATGCTGTTTCTTGTGTACGAACACAAAAACAAGGGTGCGAAATGTGACTGTCGTCGACCTTAGGTCAGTGGCTTCCCACTGCGCGCGGATTTCCAAAACATTGATGATATTGGTCAACACATGTTTGTTTTGATTTTCTGACGAGCAATTACAGCTTTTGCACATACGATCTGTCGTTTATGTCGATATTGGTTTCACATAACCGACAGACGAACGACATAATCGTCCGTGCCAAATTTTATGCCCTCCCTAGGGAGCAGTTCTCCTGAGAATGACACATTGTGTTACATATCTCCTACGGGAGCAGTTCTCTTGGGGATAACACATCGAGTTACGTATCTCCTAAGGGAGCAGTTATCCTGTGGATGACACATCGTGTTACGGATCTCATAGGGGAGCAGTTCTCCTGTGGATGACACATTGTGTTACGTATCTCGTAGGGGAGCAGTTCTGAGAATGACACATCGTGTTTTGTATCCCTTACAGGAGCAGTTCTCCTGAGAATGACATATCGTATTACGTATCTACTAGCGGAGCAGTTCTCCTGAGGATGATGACACATCGTGTTACGTATCTCCTAGGAGAGCAGTTCTCCTGGGAATGACACATCGTGTTACGTATCTCCTAGGGGAGCAGTTGTCCTGAGGATGACACATCGTGTTACGTATCTCCTAGGGGAGCAGTTGTCCCGAGGATGACACATCGTGTTACGTATCTCCTAGGGGAGCAGTTGTCCCGAGGATGACACATCGTGTTACGTATCTCCTAGGGGAGCAGTTGTCCCGAGGATGACACATCGTGTTACGTATCTCCTAGGAGAGCAGTTGTCCCGAGGATGACACATCGTGTTACGTATCTCCTAGGGGAGCAGTTGTCCCGAGGATGACACATCGTGTTACGTATCTCCTAGGGGAGCAGTTTTCCTGAGGATGACATATCGTGTTACGTATCTCCTAGGGGAGCACCTGATGGTGCTCGTGGAAGCAATCGCGAATTTGTCTAACGTACTTTCGGGTCTGGCTTGTGCAGAGATACCATTTTTATACCGGAATACGGTTTTCTCATTCAGTTTATGTATTTTTAGAATTTCTGTTTGTATGGCAGTTTCTGTGAAACTTTAAGGTTATAACTCTTAAAACTCTAAAAGTATCAAACTGTTCAGTTAAGACCATTCTTACTATTGGAGTAATTAGGATTTCTATTGTTAACCCCAGCCTGTTTCAGGCACTTTTCGAGAAAGTTATACCAATATTGTTATAATCTACTTTTTATACGCCCGTGTATGGTGGGTCGTATTATTGTATAGCCATGTCCGTCCATACGTCCGTCTGTTAACGTTTCTTGGCCAGACGATATATTGCATGCAGATGCATACAGGACCATTAAACCTTATATGCAGGAACAACTTGGGATGGTGGCATGTCGGTACTATTACTAGTCCACTGTGACCTAGTTTTTATGGTATATATTGATAAAGTCATTGCTACTGCTACTGGATCATAAAAAGTGGGAGGCCCCCTTGCTGCCCCCCCCCCCCCCCCCCCCGACCGCTTCCTACGCCAGTGTCATTCTATAAAATAAAATAAAAAATTATTTTTTGCAAATAATTTCAGTTTGGTTTAACGTAAGAAAAAAGTAAAAGTCTATCCCCCCCCCCCCCCCCCCCTAAACAAAAAAAAAAAAAAGAAAGAAAAGTGTTTGTGTGCAATTTCAGAGGCGGATCCAGGGTGTGGCCGGTGGGAGCGTCCACCCTCCATTTTTTTTTTCTTTCAAGTGCCCTCAAAATGTTCAAGTGCCCTTTTGGTTTATAAAAAAAAATGTTTGCACGTAAGCATTTTTAGCTGCAGGAAGTTAAGTTGTGCATGTATGCGGAAGCTTGCAGATGTGTGTCTGTGTTACTGAGTCTCAATGGAGTTTAATAGCTTTTGCTTTGAAATTTTAGAGATCTTCAAAATTACTAATGAACAATAGGCTCTGTCAAAGTTAGTAGACTAGTTTTTATTTTAATGTGTCGTCGTATTGTAATGATACAGCTAATTTAAATGACGTCATTTTCCATCTTCCTACCATTTAAGACTAAACTGGGTGCATGAAATTTCCGTTTTAATAACTGGAAAAATCCCAATGCAAAATTGAAATTGAATTGTTGTTTGTTTCAACATTACTAAAATTGTACTATTTACGAAATCTGGATTTGAAGTGAAATTACGGTAAGATAATTATATTATATTTATTGTGTATGAAGCCAAAACAAGGGTGCGAAAAGTGACTGGCCGTCGATTCCAAATCAGCTCGAAACACTTTCAACAGATGCATTCAATAGGCCTACCTTCAATGAATATGACAAAGGTTGACGTCACTTTACGCTACATAACTACCACCAGCTTAAAATGACACACTTTTCAACACAAATATTACAGAATCCCAATGAAATACAGCGATATTAAAGGCATGTATAAGCAGCGTTTTGTCGTCTTTCCATCAGATATAATTATTTAATTTGTAATTTGGTTAAAACTACACAAATAACGATTTTCATGAGAGCTCTGTCAATGACGTCGCGTAAAAAAAAGTATGACGTCTCGGCCATTTTTACAGCTGATAGGGTCACATGATATTTTTTCTTAACCCGGCGTCTGACATCAATGGCTACTTTTGAAGGTGTTTTGAGGCGTTCAAGACATGGCTCATTTTAGAGAAAGGTAGGTTTTGTCACTGGTAACGAACTGAGATATGTTACAAAATATTTCGTTTCAATGCTGCAAATTAATGTTATATGTACATTAAATTGTATTATAAACATGCTAAAGTGCAAATTTTGCTCTAATAACCGCTAAAATAATTTATCTTAGAAACATCTACCTAGTAACATTGGTATTTTTATAAACATGTTTAGGCCTATGCCTTGCATGTCCAGTTTTAAAGCTAGGTAGGGCCTAGATGTTAGAATGAAGACATTGTTGTACACATGAGGCAAAACAAAACATAAATAAAACAAAAACAAACAAAAAACCCAACCAAATCCCAGTAACAACAACACCAACCCGACCCCAAAATAAAATACAAAATAGGCCCCCCCCCCCCCCCCCCCCCACACACACACACACACGACACACGCGCGCCAAACACCACAAACACTGTGGCATGCATTAATCACATTTGTATTATTATTATTTATTTATTTAATTAATCATTTCCAAAAAAATCAGCCTTTTATATTTTTTGGTAAATGTATGTTTTTGTTACTCAGCTTAAATCAAGACCTCCCTCACCAAACCACCAACCCCCCCCCCCCCCCCCAAAAAAAAAAAAAAAAAAAAAGACCCGTCAGCCCCCAACAACAAAATATTTTCACTATCATTAATCACATTTGTACTATTATCATTTAGAAATATATATTTTTCAGCCTTTTATCTCTTTTTCCAAATGTATTTTTTGTTACTCAGCTTAAATCAAGAAATCGCCCCCCAAAAAACACCACCATCCTCCCCCCCCCCCCCCAAAAAAAAAAAAACCTAAAAAAAACATCACCCCCTCCACCAACTTTTGTGTTTCTTCAAAATATTTTCACTATCATTAAACATACTGTTTTACCCTATCGTATTGCAATGGACTAGTTTGTGTCACTAGCTTTCGTCACGTGCTCATTCAAATGTCCATGTGCACTGCTTTTATTTTTTTATGTAACATTGTTTCAGTATTTGAGCAAAAGAGAAGTTGGAAATGAATGGGGTATTGTTGCATTGTCGTGATAGGCTAAATACATTTGTGAAAACAACAACGTCCGCTTTGTAATCCTTATTTTCCGATTTTACGTTTATAACGATGTTAGGGTTTATGTTCACATTTTAACATAATAATGTATGTTACCATTGTCCAGTGGCTTCAAAAACACTGTTACATATTCCAGAATAACATTTTGCGTGTTTCAATTCCATTTTAAAGTAAATACGGGTTTATTGGCCAGTGACGTCAAAGTACTGTGCGCGGCCATGTTTAGTACCTGATCGATCCGCCATTAAGGGAGTGAAACTTGCACAATAATAACATTAGAAGGCATTGCATCTGGGTGCATTTTCAGTATTTATTACTTTCTTAGTACATTTTCTGAAAGCAAAACCAGTATGTCGGAAAAAAGAAAGAAAGAAAGAAATGTTTTATTAACGACGCCAGACATATGGTTAAGGATCACACACATTTTTGAGAGGAAACCCGCTGCCGCCACTACATGGGCTACTATTTCCGATTAGCAGCAAGGGATCTTTTATTTGCGCTTCCCACAGGCAGGATAGCACAAACCATGGGCTTTGTGGCCAGTTACGGATCACTGGTCGTTGCCTGCGGTTTACACCTACTCATTGAGCCATGCGGAGCATTCACTCAGGGTTTGGAGTCGGTATCTGGATTAAAAATCCCATGACTCGACTGGGATCCGAACCCAGTACCTACCAGCCTGTAGACCGATGGCCTAACCAGACGCCACCGAGACTGGTCAGTATGTCGGATAATTCAACCTCATTTAAAGAATGTAGATTCATATCAAACTTGGTGGAAGTGTGTTAATAATCAAAAACGTAAATAATAAAGCACACGCGAATGCAAGAGCTTGACGAATAATTTAAACTTATGAGGGCCGTAGCTAGCGGGGAGGCAAGGGGGGGGGGGGGGGGGCAGTCGCATCCGGAAAGCATTATAGAAACTTACAGAAAATTCTCTTAACCGTTTAAGGAGTTTTAAACTATTAACTGCTCAGTTGCCCCCCCCCCCCCCCCCCCCCCAAACAAAAAAATCCTAGCTACGGCCCTGCTTATGCAAGCAAATATAATTTCCCTGGACACCCGTATAGCCTAATATATTGAACTTTAAAACAGTACTTTAGACTCTGCTGACAGGGGTATCAGATGACCCCCCTCCCCAGCCTATGCTCCTGTTTTGTTTGTACTTGCCTTGGGCATCGCCAATAAATGTCAAAGGGTTTCCTTTTGTAATTAACTTGGATATTGAACATTTAGGCCTAATGACTAACCAGAGGCGAGTTTTCGGGGTAATTTAGTGTTGAATGTTGTGGATGATTATTTTAATTTAATTTGTTTTTCTAGAAACAAAAATTCATATTTGTTTAAATATTTATAATAATAAAATAATAATAAATAAATTAATTAATTAATTAATTAATAATAAAAAGATAAATAAAAATAAAAATAAATAAATAAATAAATAATAATAATAATAATTAAACAATAAAATTTGACAAAGTGGGTGGGAGTGCGATTTTTGGTGTGGTGTGCGATTTACGTAAGTAAATTTATTTATCATTTATTTACACACATTTAAGACCATAATAACTCATGTTTATATATAAAATTAAAAGTAAGAGAGCAATATTTGGAAGTGTGAACTGCGTCCCACTTCAACCCTATGTAATCACATCTGGAATATCCCAGAGCTAATAATAGAAACAGCTGAACGTTGACTCTAGATCTAAGGTCAGTCTTTCTTTTTTAAAATGGTAAACCACGTTTTCTACAAACGTACATAATTGAAATATATTTCTATATTTTAGGATGTATTCAATAAAGTTAAAAACAATCAAACACATTTACTTGCGCATGTTTAATTTATTCGCTATGCTTTTGTATTGGTGTATATAGGTGCTTTATTATTTATGTTTGTAATCATTCACAGATTTCCACCGACAATGATATGAATATAGACTCTTTAAATGATGTTGAATTATCCGAGAGACTGGTTTTGCTTTTACAAAATGTTCCAAGAAAGTCATAAATACTGAAATTGCACCAAGATGCAATGCCCTCACGTGTTATTGTTGCGTGAATTTCACTCCCTTAATGGCAGCCGTACGGTTACGCCATCTGTCGACAACGTCATAAACTGCTGGCCTACAATCGGAAAAACCCGTCTATACACATGGCGATTAGTCGTTGAGTTTAACCAACAAGTTTACAAAAGCGAGTTAAAATTCGGCAGACATATTTCACAGCACGCCAAACTTCGAAGGCCTATAACTTTTTAACCACTAAAACATTTTATGTCAGGTGTTCATTAATTTACATCGTTTGATACATATTTTTGTTTTAAATAAAAAAAAAAAACTTGACCACATATTTATTGTTTAATTTTTCGTTGTTCTACCTACCATCATATCAGTTTCTCGTTGATTCTCTCTCTCTCTCTCTCTCTCTCTCTCTCTCTCTCTCTCTCTCTCTCTCTCTCTCTCTCTCTCTCTCTCTCTCTCTCTCTATCTCTCGCAATAACACTTGTGTTGTGGAGTAAAGTAATCAGTCAAATAGCAGATTTTATACTGATGATATTTCGTGGGAAAGTATTGAAACAGATAATCAAATAATTTTCGGTTTGCTTTTTTTTTTCTCTTTCTATAGCTGCGTATGCAGGAAAGAGTGGTAAGTACTCTGTCTTGTTTTGTTTTCTTCATATTAACGAACCTTACCAGGAGGCACGAGGTCCACCCCCTCCCAATCAAACATACATACATACATACATACATACATACTCTGTCTTGTTTTGTTTTCTTCATATTAATGAACCTTACCAGGAGACACGAGGTCCACCCCCTCCCAATCAACCATACATACATACATACATACATACATACATACATACTGTGTCTTGTTTTGTTTTCTTCATATTAACGAACCTTACCAGGAGGCACGAGGTCCACCCCCTCCCAATCAAACATACATACATACATACTATGTCTTGTTTTGTTTTCTTCATATTAACGAATCTTACCAGGAGGCACGAAGTCCACCCCCTCCCAATCAAACATACATACATACATACATACATACTCTGTCTTGTTTTGTTTTCTTCATATTAACGAATCTTACCAGGAGGCACGAGGTCCACCCCCTCCCAATCAAACATACATACATACATACATACTCTGTCTTGTTTTGTTTTCTTCATATTAACGAACCTTACCAGGAGGCACGAGGTCCACCCCCTCCCAATCAAACATACATACATACATACATACTCTGTCTTGTTTTGTTTTCTTCATATTAACGAACCTTACCAGGAGGCACGGGGTCCACCCCCTCCCAATCAAACATACATACATACATACTATGTCTTGTTTTGTTTTCTTCATATTAACGAACCTTACCAGGAGGCACGAGGTCCACCCCCTCCCAATCAAACATACATACATACATACATACATACTCTGTCTTGTTTTGTTTTCTTCATATTAACGAACCTTACCAGGAGGCACGAGGTCCACCCCCTCCCAATCAAACCTGTTTTTTAAACTATTAAATTTTATAAAATACATGCATACATTACATACATAGTGTGGATTCCGCACTCCCCTCCCAATATAAAATACTGAGTTGCCCCCCCCCCCCTCCAATATAAAATATAAGTCGAAAATGGTATTCACGGTTAGAAAGTTAGCACATGCCAAGAACGTCGAGAACGGTACTTCGTTCTCCACAAAATGGTTGGAAGAAAACACCACCACCTAAATTGTAGTCGGCCACGTGCTGTTTAAGGGCGTGTTCACGGAAAAGGTTGCAAAAAAGTCTCACCACAGACACGATTGGACTCATTTCTTTACAGGGGCATATAGATCACCAAGCACTGATATTCCTGGGTAAACTTTGTAATGCAAAGTCATCGTTTATTTTTTTTAAATGTTTTTAGCGAGATTTGGGCAGTACAGGTGTAAGTCGGTGTTAAATTGGGATACCAAGTCTCCTATTTTCAATATGTTGCAACTGGTTTGTAAATATGATTTGTGTAATGTGATAGATGACTATGTATGTAATTCAATGTTTACGACTAAAAACATATGGGCTCAATTTTTAATGCAAAATATACGTTCCCATGAAACTACATTAGTACCAGCGGACACGTAGGCAGTCAGTCACGTGGTACACTTCCACCCGTATAAAAGAGGCGGAACACAGAGCTCTCGCCGGCTTGTGGATTCCCCACACAGGACGGAACTTAGAACCAGCAGGAATGGAATGGTCGCCAGTACATAAGGACATAGGATGCAGATATGCATAGGAAACAAGTCATCACTTATACAAAGACGCACTCCCCTCCCAATATAAAATCCTGAGTTGCCCCACCCCCTCCAATATAAAATCCTGAGTTGCCCCACCCCCTCCAATATAAAATCCTGAGTTGCCCCACCCCCTCCAATATAAAATTACAGGCAGCACATAAGTCGAAAATGGTGATTATGGTTAGAGAGTTAGCACATGCCAAGAACGTCGAGAACGGTACGTCGTTCTTCACAAAATGGTTTGAAAAACACAACAACCACCACCTAAATTGTAGTTGACCACGTGCTGTTTAAGGGCGTGTTTACGGAAAAGGTTGCAAAAACGTCTCACCACAGACACGATTGGACTCATTTCCTTACAGGAGCATATAGATCACCAAGCACTGATATTCCTGGGTAAACTTTGTAATGCAAAGTCATCGTTTATTTTTAAAATAACTTGGGCAGTACAGGTGTAAGTCGGTGTTAAACTAGGATACTAAGTCTCCTATCTTTAATATGTTGCAACTAGTTTGTAAGTATGATTTGTGTGATGTGATAGAAGACTGTGTATGTAATTCTATGTTTACGACTAAAAGCATATGGGCTCAACTTTTAATGCAAAATGTACGTTCCCATGAAACTACGTTAGTAGAAAGACAACTCAAATCGAGTCTTTCTCACGCTATTGTACAATTAGATCTGGTTCTGAACATAGACTATGGAAACTTGCTTTAGAAAAATTACACAGCTTTCGTGATGTCGCTAGACTCATTCATGCTTGTGGATTCCCCGAGTCCGAAGACACACAGGACGGAACTTAGAACCAGCAGGAATGGAATGGTCGCCAGTACACAAGGAAATGGGATGCAGATATGCATAGGAAATAAATATTGCATCACGTATACAAAGACGGCGCAAAAGGACACATAGAAGGCGGAGTAGAGCGCACAAGGACGCAACAGAGGCGCAAAGGAACGCCCAGCGCACGAGAGTGCTCAAGGATGCAGTAGAGGCGCATAGGAGCTCAAAAGAGCTCACGGCGCAAAAGGGCGCAGTAAAGGCGCAAAAGGATGCACGGTTGAAAAGGGTGCACGGTGCATAGGAGCGCAATGTGAATACAAATATACGGAATTTTAGTAAACTACCTAATAGATAGTCTATGTGACGTTTGCGATCCTGTACGCTACATCATTTTGGTGACACCGTTAGCAGACCTGATAGGAAGTACAGAAATAGGGACTTCTGACTATCGGGTTGGATGCTGATGTTCACAATATAGATGTACCTAGGGGGTTGGAGACCGCTACCGTTGTATTTCCTGCTGATTATCCTTGGACGGGAGTGCTTGGTTGTGCTGTACTTCTGATCAAGACGAGGATTTGCAGTTCGTCTACCGGAGACACACGGGCTAAAGGGCTCTCTACCCGAAGAAACCATAACGAGTTTCTCCCCGTCATGAACACTATTCTTCACCTTTTCCAGACCAGGGTGCTAACTGAAACTCCAGACCGACTACTTATCCCCATGACCAGGACTCGACCAGTGTGTGCCTGACCCGTGTATAGTACCTGTCGTTGAAGACAGTTATTCTAGTTACTTCCGTTTGCAAATTAAAGTGCCAGCATACACGTCCGTGTACGTTACTGATGTTGTTTGCTGTTAACATTGTTCGAGTTGCTACCATTGATGTAGGAGTAGCACCTTCCCAGTGCCAGTGTATGTGTTTGTGGGTTATACAAGACGGGACAACCTACAATGTATTCGATTCGGATTATAAATTGAACTTTGTTGACAAATCGCGCAACAAGCGAGTATGATATAAATACATTTATATAAAAGTCAATATCTACATGTCCATCACTAAAAGTCAATATCTACATGTCCATGATATACAAGTCCATCACTAAAAGTCAATATCTACATGTCCATGATATACAAGTCCATCACTAAAAGTCAATATCTACATGTCCATGATATACAAGTCCATCACTAAAAGTCAATATCTACATGTCCATGATATACAAGTCCATCACTAAAAGTCAATATCTACATGTCCATGATATACAAGTCCATCACTAAAAGTCAATATCTACATGTCCATGATATACAAGTCCATCACTAAAAGTCAATATCTACATGTCCATCATATACAAGTCCATCACTAAAAGTCAATATCTACATGTCCACGATATACAAGTCCATCACTAAAAGTCAATATCTACATGTCCATGATATACAAGTCCATCACTAAAAGTCAATATCTACATGTCCACGATATACAAGTCCATCACTAAAAGTCAATATCTACATGTCCATGATATACAAGTCCATCACTAAAAGTCAATATCTACATGTCCACGATATACAAGTCCATCACTAAAAGTCAATAATATCCATGATATACATGTCACATCATATACAAGTCCATCACTAAAAGTCAATATCTACATGTACATCATATACAAGTCCATCACTAAAATCAATATCTGCATGTCCATGATATACAAGTCCATCACTAAAAGTCAATATCTACATGTCCACCATATACAAGTCCATCACTAAAAGTCAATATCTACATGTCCACCATATACAAGTCCATCACTAAAAGTCATATATCCATGATATACATGTCCATCACATATACAAGTCCATCACTAAAAGTCAATATCTACATGTACATCATATACAAGTCCATCACTAAAAGTCAATATCTACATGTCCATGATATACAAGTCCATCACTAAAAGTCAATATCTACATGTCCATGATATACAAGTCCATCACTAAAAGTCAATATCTACATGTCCATGATATACAAGTCCATCACTAAAAGTCAATATCTACATGTCCATGATATACAAGTCCATCACTAAAAGTCAATATCTACATGTCCACGATATACAAGTCCATCACTAAAAGTCAATATCTACATGTCCACGATATACAAGTCCATCACTAAAAGTCAATATCTACATGTCCATGATATACAAGTCCATCACTAAAAGTCAATATCTACATGTCCATCACTAAAAGTCAATATCTACATGTCCATGATATACAAGTCCATCACTAAAAGTCAATATCTACATGTCCACGATATACAAGTCCATCACTAAAAGTCAATATCTACATGTCCACGATATACAAGTCCATCACTAAAAGTCAATATCTACATGTCCACGATATACAAGTCCATCACTAAAAGTCAATATCTACATGTCCACGATATACAAGTCCATCACTAAAAGTCAATATCTACATGTCCACGATATAAAAGTCCATCACTAAAAGTCAATATCTACATGTACATAATATACAAGTCCATCACTAAAAGTCAATATCCACATGTCCATAATATACAAGTCGATCACTAAAAGTTAAACGATAACCATATGGTCATGGAATTGTGTTATTGGTGTCATGGAAAATCAACTTCAAAAGGTGTACGAACCATGGTGTGTGTGTGCGTGTGTGCGCGTGTGTGTGTGTGTAGCCCAGATACACATACATACATACATGCATGTAAATATGTATGTATATATCTATCTATCTATCTATGTAGCTATCTAGCTATGTATGTATTGATGTACGAATAGCTATATATTGTATGTATGTCGAGGTTGACTGTTACATACATATATATTAACGCACTGGCGCATGGGATAATTAAATCCTTTCTGGCCTCACAACTTCTCCTATGCCGTTGATGGGACTCGAACCTATGGCACCAAATCGTCCACAACTTGGTAGACTTGCGACGACATCATTTGAGCTATTGAGACATCCATAACAAGGATGCTCTTTAACTCTACTACATGCATGGGACCTACAAGCTACGCGGTCGATCCCGTTTTATGTGCATGAAACAGTGGGCAGACCTGGCACTGGCTAGTATGTATTGATGTATGAATATTTATATATTGTATGTATATCGAGGTTGACTGTTACTTATATAGATATTAACGCATTAGCGCAGGGGATAATTAAATCCTTTCTGGCCTCACAAATTGTCCCATGCCGTTGCTGGGACTCGAACCTATGGCACCAAATCGCCAACAACTCGGTAGACTTGCCACGATAGCTTTTGAGCTATTGAGACATCCATAAAAAAAGGATGCTCTTTAACTCGGCTATATGCATGGGACCTACAAGCTACGCGGTCGATCCCGCTTTATGTACATGGAACAATGGGCAGACCTGGCACTGGCTAGTATGTATTGATGTATGAATATTTATATATTGTATATATATCGAGGTTGACTGTTACTTATATAGATATTAACGCACTGGCGCAGGGGATAATTAAATCCTTTCTGGCCTCACACATTGCCCCATGCCGTTGCTAGGACTGGAACCTATGGCACCGAATCGCCCGCAACTTTGTAGACTTGCCACAACATCTTTGACCTTTAGAGGCAACCATAAAATAGAATGCCCTTTAACTCTCTTTTATCTATGTATGTATGTATGTATGTATGTATGTATGTATGTATGTATGTATGTATGTATGTATGTATGTATGTATGTCTGTATGTATGTATGTCTGTATGTATGTATTGATGTATGAATATCTATATATTGTATGTATGTCGAGGTTGACTATTACATACATAGATATTAACGCACTGGCGCAGAGGATAATTAAATCCTTTCTGGCCTCACAAATTGTCCCATGCCGTTGCTGGGACTCGAACCTGTGGCACCGATTCGCCCGCAAATTGCAAGACTAACCATGATACGCTCTGAGCTATCATACATGTATGTATGTATGTATCTGTGTGTGTATCTATCTATGAATGTATGTATGTATGTATGTATGTATGTGTCTATATATATATATATATATATATATATATATATATATATATATATATATATATATATATATATATATATATATATATTGTGTTGCAGGTGCCTGTGCTATTGGAGCATCAACGTCTATGATTATCTTCTGGACCGTTACCATGTGAGAACATTTTCTTTTCTTGTTTCTTTCTTTTTCTTATGTATTATATATTTTTTTATTATTATTATTATCATTTTTAAGCATTGACTTTGTTGTACATGCCACCTTTTAAATACAGCTGCATATTCCTATTGGTTGAATAATCCAAAACTGGCACTGCGCTCATAAAATTGGGGGGGGGGGGGGGGGGGTTGTAAATTCAAATCTCTAATGACGTCAATCGAATGCAGTTTGTATGACGTTTCCATGACTAAAGTATCACACCCTACTGGAGTTTAAACGCTGAACGTGCTATAAGCATGGAGCGTGAAGCTGTATTTGTGACTTAATAAAATTAAACATGTAGCCTGATGTAAGTTGTATAACCTATTTATGTTTTCATATTACATTTTTCTTCTCTCTATTTCCAGACTGGCCGCGGAACTACACACAAGTACGTTCATGTCCTTCAACTAGTTCAGCTTTGAAGACAGTGTTCACTTGGCCATATTACAACAACTGGTCAAAGCATGTTTATACTGCAAACGTTACACTTTGTATAGCCTGACAATACAGTATTTTATGAGTTCATGTATGCGTGTGTGTGTGTCTGAGTGTGATGTGTGTGTGTGTGTGTGTGTGTGTGTGTGTGTGTGTGATGTGTGTGTGTGTGTGTGTTTGTGTATGTGCGATTGTGTGTTTGTGTGTGTGTGTGTGTGTGTGTGTGTGGTGTGATTGTGTATGTGTCTGTGAATGTGTATGTATATATCATAGAAATTCACATGTTAAAACCATCAACATTTGGAGGTAATTTGTCCAAGTGAGATGCATCTACGATCATCTACTACTAACTCGTCAATCTGTTATATATGTTAACTTCACAATGTCTATGTGTCTGTAATGTGTAACTTATCTACACATCACAGTGGTCCTATGTTAACTTCACATGTTCTAAAACACATCAACATTTGGAGTGATCCTATGTAATTCACACTGTTCTCCAAGTGATCCTAATGTTAACTTCACACTGTTCTAAAACACAGCACGGTGATCCTAATGTTAACTTCACACTGTTCTAAAACACGGCACAGTGGTCCTAATGTTAACTTCAAAATGGACTAAAACACAGCACAGTGGTCCTAATGTTAACTTCACAATGTTCTAAAACACAGCACAGTGGTCCTAATGTTAACTTCACACTGTTCTAAAACACATCACAGTGGTCCTAATGTTAACTTCACACTGTTCTAAAACACAGCACGGTGATCCTAATGTTAACTTCACACTGTTCTAAAACACAGCACAGTGGTCCTAATGTTAACTTCACACTGTTCTAAAACACATCACAGTGGTCCTAATGTTAACTTCACACTGTTCTAAAACACAGCACAGTGGTCCTAATGTTAACTTCACACTGTTCTAAAACACAGCACAGTGGTCCTAATGTTAACTTCACACTGTTCTAAAACACAGCACAGTCGTCCTAATGTTAACTTCACACTGTTCTAAAACACAACACATGTTAACTTCACACTGTCTAAAACACAGCACGGTGATCCTAATGTTAACTTCACACTGTTCTAAAACACAGCACAGTGGTCCTAATGTTAACTTCACACTGTTCTAAAACACAGCACAGTGGTCCTAATGTTAACTTCACAATGTTCTAAAACACAGCACAGTGGTCCTAATGTTAACTTCACAATGTTCTAAAACACAGCACAGTCGGCCTAATCCTAACTTCACACTGTTTTAAAACACAGCACAGTCGTCCTAATGTTAACTTCACACTGTTTTAAAACACAGCACAGTCGTCCTAATGTTAATTTTACACTGTTCTAAAACATCACAGTCGTCCTAATGATAACTTCACACTGTTCTAAAACACAGCACAGTCGTCCTAATGTTAACTTCACACTGTTCTAAAACACAGCACAGTGGTCCTAATGTTAACTTCACACTGTTCTAAAACACAGCACAGTGGTCCTAATGTTAACTTCACAATGTTCTAAAACACAGCACAGTGGTCCTAATGTTAACTTCACACTGTTCTAAAACACAGCACAGTCGTCCTAATGTTAACTTCACACTGTTCTAAAACACAGCACAGTCGTCCTAATGTTAACTTCACACTGTTCTAAAACACAGCACAGTCGTCCTAATGTTAACTTCACACTGTTCTAAAACACAGCACAGTCGTCCTAATGTTAACTTCACACTGTTCTGTCCTAATGTTAACTTCACAATGTTCTGAAACACAGAACAGTAGTCCTAATGTTAACTTCACATTGTCCTAAAACACATCATAGTGGTCCTAATGTTAACTTCACAATGTTCCAAAACAGAGCACAGTGGTCCTAATGTTAACTTCACACTGTTCCAAAACACAGCACAGTGGTCCTAATGTTAACTTCACACTGTACTAAAACACAGCACAGTGGTCCTAATGTTAACTTCACACTGTACTAAAACACATCACAGTGGTCCTAATGCTAACTTCACACTGTTCTAAAACACAGCACAGTGGTCCTAATGTTAACTTCACAATGTTCTAAATCACAGCACAGTGGTCCTAATGTTAACTTCACAATGTTTCCTAATGTTAACTTTACAACGTTCTAAAACCCAGCACAGTGGTCCTAATGTTAACATCACAATGTTTCCTAATGTTAAGATCACAATGTTATAAAACACATCACAGTAGTCCTAATGTTCCACACGGTATCCCAAACTCGCCAGTACTAGCAGGCCATAATTATGTTTTTAGCAGGAAATATTTCTATTGAGCTACTATTTAAACAAAAACAAGTTAGCCATATTTGAATTCATATTTCGAGCCATATGTGCGTGCGTGTGCCTGTGCGTGCGTGTATGTGTGTGTGTGTGTGTGTGTGTGTGTGTGTGTGTATCGCAGTATGTGAATGTATATGTTTGTGTGTGTTTGTGTGCAAGTGCTTGTGTGCGTTTGTGTTGAATATAGAGAGAGAGGAAGGATGGATAGAGAGAAAAGAGAAGGAATGGATTTACAATCCCAGACTCCCATGTATCTCTCTTGGATGTCTCTTTGTTTGAGCACCTTTTATTTACCAATATCAACAATGAACAAAACAAATGCAAGCTTGTGAAACCAAAAAACAATACATTTTCTACCAACAAAACAAAAGAAAACAAATGAACGAAAGAAAAGACTAACTAGTTTTAAAAATGAGAAGCCGAACATATTGACTGACCGCTAATTAACTGAGTTGTGTGTATGTGGTGGTTACAGTTGGAGAATATATCTCCTCCCACATCTCCTTATATCGTAGATTGTGTTGTTTGAATAAATAAAACGTTTGATTGTTCAGTGTTGTTTTTGTAAAGTTTGTTTTATTTAACGACGCCACTAGAGCACATTGATTTTTAATCTTGTCATCGGCTATTGGACGTCAACATATGGTCATTCTGACACTGTTTTTAGTGGAAACCCGCTGTCGCCACATAGGCTACTCTTCTTTACGACAGGCAGCAAGGGATCTTTTATTTGCGCTTCCCACAGGAGGATAGCACAAACCATGGCCTTTGTTGAACCAGTTATGGATCACTGGTCGGTGCAAGTGGTTTACACCTACCCATTGAGCCTTGCGGAGCACTCACTCAGGGTTTGGAGTCGGTATCTGGATTAAACATCCCATGCCTCGACTGGGATCCGAACCCAGTACCTACCAGCCTGTAGACCGATGGCCTGCCACGACGCCACCGAGGCCGGTTATGTTGTTGTTGTAAACAGTGTTATTCATTTTATTTGGCGTGGAATCAGTGCATAATCCAGGCCGTATAGTGAAAGACCCTCCAGTGGCGTAGCCCCCCTCCAATCCCGGGGAATTTAGGTGTGATCAGTGGCCTACTCGATACCATTGTTTACTTGTCTGCCAGGTGCTCCCCCCCCCCCCAAAAAAAAAAAAAAAAAAAAAAAAGTATTCAAAGACGGTGTTGTACTGCCAAATCTGGAATCTATAGGATAATACACAATCTTTCTCGTCGCTTCTCTTTTAATCTGGAATCTATAGGATAATACACAAGTCTGTTTTAACTATTTCTAAATTTCTCGTCGCTTCTCTTTTAATCTGGAAGCTATAAGATAATACACAAGGCCGTTTGAACTATTTCTATTTTTTCTCATCACTTCTCATCACTTCTCTTTTAATCTGGAATCTATAGGATAATACACTAGTCTGTTTTAACTATTTCTAATCTTTCTCGTCGCTTCTCTTTTAATCTGGAATCTATAGGATAATACACAAGACCGTTTTAACTATTTCTATTTTTTCTCATCACTTCTTCTCTTTTAATCTGGAATCTATAGGATAATACACGAGTCTGTTTTAACTAATTCTAATCTTTCTCGTTACTTCTCCTCTTTTAATCTGGAATCTATAGGACAATATTCGAGTGTTTTAACTCATTCTAATCTTTCTCGTCACTTCTCTTTTAATCTGGAATCTATAGGACAATATTCGAGTCTGTTTTAACTAATTCTAATCTTTCTCGTCACTTCTCTTTTAATCTGGAATCTATAGGATAATACACTAGTCTGTTTTAACTATTTCTAATCTTTCTCGTCACGTCTCCTCTTTTAATCTGGAATCTATAGGATAATACACTAGTCTGTTTTAACTAATTCTAATCTTTCTCGTCACTTCTCTTTTAATCTGGAATCTATAGGACAATATTCGAGTCTGTTTTAACTAATTCTAATCTTTCTCGTCACTTCTCTTTTAATCTGGAATCTATAGGATAATACACTAGTCTGTTTTAACTATTTCAATTTTTTCTAATCTTTCTCGTCACTTCTCCTCTTTTAATCTGGAATCTATAGGATAATACACTAGTCTGTTTTAACTAATTCTAATCTTTCTCGTCACTTCTCCTCTTTTAATCTGGAATCTATAGGACAATACTCGAGTCTGTTTTAACTAATTCTAATCTTTCTCGTCACTTCTCCTCTTTTAATCTGGAATCTATAGGATAATACACTAGTCTGTTTTAACTATTTCTAATCTTTCTCGTCACTTCTCTTTTAATCTGGAATCTATAGGATAATGCACAGTCTGTTTTAACTATTTCTAATCTTTCTCGTCGCTTCTCTTTTAATCTGGAATATATAGGATAATACACTAGTCTGTTTCAACTATTTCTAATCTTTCTCGTCTGACTTAGGTTCATATCTAAAATGCTTGTAATGGGACAAGGTATATATGTGCAAAGTGTCATGCTTTTAACGAAAAGTGCAAAAATAATTCCTTATCTGCCCCACTATATGCAATGTGTTAGCAAAAATATGTGACGTACTCAGCCTCATACTTTCCTTGATTGGCAGTTCGTTATCAATATTAATGATTTCACAATATGCACTACCAGCTTTGAATAGTGGTCGAGTTCTGAGTTTTATGTAGTTCACACCTCAAAAACGACTCTGATACAGTTTTACCAGCTGCGAGGCACCCAGAGAGCTGATAAGACTCGGCCCAATTGGTATACGGACCAGGCCCAAGTGGTTACTTATACAAATGTCGACTCCGGCCAATTGGTATACGGACCAGGCCCAAGTGGTTATTATACAAATGTCGACTCCGGCCAATTGGTATACGGACCAGGCCCAAGTGGTTACCTATACAAATGTCGACTCCGGCCAATTGGTATACGGACCAGGCCCAAGTGGTTACTTATACAAATGTCGACTCCGGCCAATTGGTATACGGACCAGGCCCAAGTGGTTACTTATACAAATGTCGACTCCGGCCAATTGGTATACGGACTAGGCCCAAGTGGTTACTTATACAAATGTCGACTCCGGCCAATTGGTATACAGACCAGGCCCAAGTGGTTACTGATACAAATGTCGACTCCGGCCAATTGGTATACGGACCAGGCCCAAGTGGAAACTTATACAAATGTCGACTCGGGCAAATTGATATAAGGACCAGGCCCAAGTGGTTACTTATACAAATGTCGACTCCGGCCAATTGGTATATGGACCAGACCCAAGTGGTTACTCATACAAATGTCGACTCGGGCAAATTGGTATACGGACCAGGCCCAAGTGGTTACTTATACAAATGTCGACTCCGGCCAATTGGTATACGGACCAGGCCCAAGTGGTTACTCCTACAAATGTTGACTCGGGCCAATTGGTATACGGACCAGGCCCAAGTCGTTACTTATACAAATGTTGACTCGGGCCAATTGATATACGGACCAGGCCCAAGTGGTTAATTATACAAATGTCGACTCCGGCCAATTGGTATACGGACCAGGCCCAAGTGGTTACTCCTACAAATGTCGACTCGGGCCAATTGGTATACGGACCAGGCCCAAGTGGTTACTCCTACAAATGTCGACTCGGGCCAATTGGTATACGGACCAGGCCCAAGTGGTTACTCCTACAAATGTCGACTCGGGCCAATTGGTATACGGACCAGGCCCAAGTGGTTACAACTACAAATGTCGACTCGGGCCAATTGGTATACGGACCAGGCCCAAGTGGTTACTCCTACAAATGTCGACTCGGGCCAATTGGTATACGGACCAGGCCCAAGTGGTTACTCCTACAAATGTCGACTCGGGCCAATTGGTATACGGACCAGGCCCAAGTGGTTACTACTACAAATGTCGACTCGGGCCAATTGGTATACGGACCAGGCCCAAGTGGTTACTCCTACAAATGTCGACTCGGGCCAGTTGGTATACGGACCAGACCCAAGTGGTTACTTCTACAAATGTCGACTCGGGCCAATTGGTATACGGACCAGGCCCAAGTGGTTACTTATACAAATGTCGACTCGGGCCAATTGGTATATGGACCAGGCTTAAGTGGTTACTCCTACAAATGTCGACTCGGGCCAATTGGTATATGGACCAGACCCAAGTGGTTACTCCTACAAATGTCGACTCGGGCCAACTGGTATACGCACCAGGCCCAAGTGATTACTCCTACAAATTTCAACTCGGGCCAATTGGTATACGGACCAGGACCAAGTGGTTACTTATACTGTCTTTAACATGTTGGCATGTAGCATGTTAAAAGAAAGGAAACCATGTGAAAACAACTAAAACATAAATATAGTTTTATTTTTTTGTTTTTGTTAGGGGCGGATATAGAAATTTGAAATACGGTTGTGTGAAATAGTCTGCTACATGTTATGTCATATTTGGTCAGTTTCATCTTAAAGTTTCCACAGTTTCTGTTAAAAATGGAATGTTCAGTGTAACTCAAACGACTAGAGAGGGTGCAGACACCTTTCTGCTAGTGTGTACAACGTGGACATTGACCAAAGCGAAAGCAAGTTTGATCAGAGATGTGCGCCATCTTGACACTGTAAAATGGGTAGTAGGTATTTCAGACTACTAACTGAAGACCATCCATAAAGTATTTCTTTTTCAAAAAGGGTTGTTGTATCACCCCTCCCCCATGTATAGTTTTCGGTTCGACAACCTGTCACAATACAGGAAACATTAGTCTGTCATAAAAAAAGGGTATCACCCCTTGTACCTCAGGACCTGCCTGTGTTACATACTGACATGGCTCTGCATAATAGAAAAGCCTGGAACAACTCAAATTAATTTCTCCCAGCGACATAAAGTAAGTAGTATTAGTCGTACTAGTAATAGTAGTAGTGGTGGTCGTATTTTTTTATTATTATTTTTTTGAGAGGGTATCCTGCTCTAATTTTATTAGTTTGTGTATACCTGATAACAACTGTATAACAAGTCAAAGAGTATTTATTTATTCGCAATGGATATAGTATTTGCACAAATAATCAGTCACTTATTCCTACTACTATTCAGAACCGCAGCTGTTTTTACTCCATAAATATTAGAGTATATATTAGACTTTGAAATTGGAACTTTGACACGGAGTTTTCTTCTTTAGTACAATGCAACCTGGAAGAATAACTATTATTGGGTTGGGGTCTATCGAAAACATTAGAAGAAAATATATACAAAAATACTATGAACTAATCCTAGCGTGTCTAAAAGTAAAGATATTTTATTATTGTTGTGCAATGCACTATTATTGAGAAACTTTGCTTTATTTATATTTTTAAAAAATATCTGGTCTTGTGAAATGGTGTTTCTCCTTAGCACGTTTTAGCTATTTTGATAACTTACCCTGTGTTCAGGGTTGAGTATAGATATTCTGTGTTAATGCGTGTTCTTCTGATATGTGTTTAATATATATTCTGTGTTAATGTGTGTTCTTGTTATACGTGTTAATAGATATTCTGTGTAAAAGTATGTTCTTGTTATATGTGTTAATAGATATTCTGTGTTAATGTGTGTTCTTGTTATATGTGTTAATAGATATTCTGTGTTAAAGTATGTTCTTGTCATATGTGTTAATAGATAGTCTGTGTTACTGTGTATTCCTGTTACATTTTAATAGATATTCTGTGTCAATGTGTGTTCTTGTTATATGTGTTAATATATATTCTGTGTTAATGTGTGTTCTTGTTATATGTGTTAATATATATTCTGTGTTAATGTGTGTTCTTGTTTTATGTGCTAATAAATATTCTGTGTTAATGTGTGTTCTTGTTATATGTGTTAATATTTTGTTTTGCTAATGTGTGTTCTTGTTATATGTGTAATATATATTCTGTGTTAATGTGTTCTTTTTATATGTGTTAATAGATATTTAGTGTTGATGTGTGTTATTGTTATATGTGTTAATATATATTTGTTTTGTTAATGTGTGTTCTTGTTATATGTGTTAGTAGATATTCTGTGTTAATGTGTGTTCTTGTTATATGTGTTAACTATGTGTCTGTGTTGTCCTCTTGTTAGAAATGGAATCCCTAGGGGATTCGATCCAACGACCTCAGGTCTTCCAACTGACCTAGATCCCGCTTAGTACAGTTTAAGGCTTACTCATGTCGATTACGTAGATCGGTCGCCAAAATGAATTTTCTGTATCAGATTAATAGTTACTATTTTAAAATATATTGATATATAGGGAATAATACATGTGTGGCCGTTAGATACCATTTTCTCACAACGAGTGATTCTGGTCATCCTGGTGTTTCCAATATCAAATAAATGAATTTTTCATATTTTTAAAAAC
The DNA here is from genome assembly GCF_016097555.1 of Gigantopelta aegis. NCBI lineage: Eukaryota > Metazoa > Mollusca > Gastropoda > Neomphalida > Peltospiridae > Gigantopelta > Gigantopelta aegis. Next base: position 30,521,550 of record NC_054710.1, read on the forward strand.
GCACGTGCGTCTGAGAAATAGCGGTTTATTGATTCGAATTCTAGTCTATTTTTAAGGATCTTTCCCGTTTTAACGGCACCGACTCTTCTTTCACTCTATTATGCAAATGAGTTACAGGTTTGTAAATTAACTTAGCTTAGTGTCCATTTTTACGGGTTAAAACTAGGATCTGCACCTTAACATATGTTTCGATTAAAAGGTGTTTTTTTTTTACAGCCATTGCACTTGTAGCTAAGTTACGCGTCACATACTCATCATTGTCAGTTTAACTATATGTCACAGTGTAATAGATTTCCATCGTGTAGTTTTTCATTGGATGTATGGCATTGGTGACCTGGTCCTCATCTAGGAGCAGCCATTCGTATGTCTTGAAATTGTTAACACACGTACGTGTGTAAACAACTATGTGTTATCAAAAAGAACGCATTCTCACCATCGTGCGTGTAAGAAAATTAATTTAATATCATATAGTAATGCTTCTCTTAAAGAAGGTAATGGTTACTATATTCATAGTTGAACCTAACTTGTTTCTGTGGGTGGGGGTAAGGGAGGTTATTGTATAATTTAAATACTTTATAATTTTGTTAAGCGTATTAAACAAGATTGTCCTATTTGTCAAAAGCGACCTGAACATGCGTGCGATTTTCCGGGTGCACATTTTAAGCCAGCCTCACACGGTGTGCATTTGATGATACGACTCGATATCTGATATCTGATCGTATATTTCAGTATCGTGTCGTATCGCTACAAACACGCACCGTGTGATACCGGCTTTACACGCCGTACGATTGTCATGGAATTCCCCACATTTGTGACCCGAGTGTAATTTGTCTTCTGATCTGTATAATCACAAGGTTGACCTGACCTAGACTTTAGATTCATTGAGATCGAGAATAGTGTATGTACCATTCTGCAAGTTGCTCCAAGTTCCTATAAAAATTGCAACACCCGCTACATACACAGTAAAGTATGAAACTTGTTAAGCTGTTTAGGCGAAGCTTTGGCAGTAGCTTACTTTGAGTTCTTGCTATGAATTAATAATTCATTTATTGACAGTTCATGTACGTACGTACACACACACACACACACACACACACACACACACACACACACACACACACACACAGAGAGAGAGAGAGAGAGAGAGAGAGAGAGAGAGAGAGAGAGAGAGAGAGAGAGAGAGAGAGAGAGAGAGAGAGAGAGAGAGTTTTAATTGAGTGAGATAAAACAAATTCGGTTATTTCACATCAAATCACTCTATTAAACGATCTGTGAGACTAATGGACCGTACGGTTGACTCTAACAGCCACGAGTGCTGTACTCTAGTCTCTCATACTTTACATTCAAACACTAAATCTAGCTTTAAAAGATATTTACAGCCTTTGTGCTTACAGTTAACTTATAATCTCTGCAGATGGTTTAAATGTTTAAAAAAAACAACATAATTTAAAGAAATCTTACTTGTATGCTCCAATCTCTCTCTCTCTCTCTCTCTCTCTCTCTCTCTCTCTCTCTCTCTCTCTCTCTCTCTCTCTCTCTCTCTCTCTCTCTCTCTCTCTCACACACACACACACACACACACACACACACACACACAAACAAGGAAATTAACACTATTAAATGCATATAATATCTGCCAACGTATCCAGGGTGTCTACACAATACAACCGGTTGTACTCGTACACCTAGCTACAATGTAAAGATATAAAACTGATCGCAAAGGTCATAATAAAATAAATGCTAGACATTTGTAAAACAAAAAATTAAACTGGAGGCGGTGATCATTTCTTTCCCGAGATACTGGAAACACCGCACATCGAGCAATTACTCTATCATTAGTATGGGGTGTTTATTGTTGTTGCTGTTGCTGCTGTTTGTTTTTGTTTTCTTGTTGCGGTTTGTTTCTTGTTGTTTTTGTTTGTCCATATAAAAACTAGGGCGAGCGGGTATAAATGTCCACATATATTTCATTATTGCCAATGTTTAATATTTAACCATTTAGCGCTGATCTCCCTATTGTGATCCGAGGGGCGGGATTTAGCTCAGTCAACTGAGCGCTCGCTTGAGATGCTTGTGCCGCAGGATCGAACCACGTCAGTGGATCCGTTCAACTGATATTTTTTTCGCGTTCCAACCAGTGCACCAACACTGGTCAAAGGCAGTGGTGTGTTCTGCCCTGTCTGTGGGAAAGTGCATATTAAGAAAATGTAGCGGGTTTCCTCTGTTGACTACGAGTAAGAATTGCCAAATATTTGACATCCAATAGCCGATGATTAATATATTAATATGCTCTAGTGGTGTCGTTAAACAAAACTTTACTTTATTGTGATCCGTACCAGTGACACACCTTATTACACCGCTCGCTCGCCTTCCATGCAAAGCATAATGTTTATTGTTACTTTTAATTTTAAAATTAAGAAGGGGGAACATACACCAACATGAAAACCTTCTACAGAAATAATAACTTGGTCAAGATCATACACACATACAACCTTTTTCTCTTTGAGGTGGATCCAATCTAATAAAGGGAAATAACTGACAAGATACCTTTCCGTTGTTATCGTCTCACAATGACAAGACGTTTTTCACGATGTACGTTTATTGTGAAGACGCACGTCAGCTCGAGTTTATTAAAAGTGTTTTTATGTTTGTCTTTTGTACTAGTAAACATTGTTATAACAGCAGCTTTAAACACCTAGAACTAGCCAAACAAAATAAACCCTTGTCCCCCGGTTTATAGCTTCGTAGCCATAATCCAGTCACAAACCAAAATAGATGAAGTGGTGCCCGACCCTGTATTTAGCCTTTGTTAGCAAAATCGCCAAACACGAATTAAAATTGATTTCAGCGAATATATTGAATTAATCCATCAAAAAGATGTTTCCAGAAACAGCTGAATACATTTCTGTAAGGAGTCTTAATTTTGTTATATTTTGTTTGGTTAACTCAAATATCAGTTTCTCTACTGGTTTTGTGACCAGATTCATCAAACTGCTAGTAATGTTTTCCACAGAATTTAAAGCCTGAGATCCTAATAGGAAGAGACCCACTTGATCAATCAGATTAAATACACCAACGATGTTATGCCCCAGAATAAACTCAACTCAACATCTATTATGCTTTATGATACACTGGCAAAACACCAAACACAGCACCACTTTTCGTTGAATTTAGAAAAGTAATATTGTCCTCTTTCCCTTCAGCCAGTTTGTATTTTCTAATTTCATAATTAGTGTACACGCCACTGAAGGATAACAAGCTTCCGTTCTGCCATAATACGCCAAACCAATAGGCAAATGACTTCCATTTCGCTGTTGACTTGACTTTAATCTCAATTTCACCACCACTGCCAGTGACCTGGACGTGCATCACATTTCCATCATAGTCCAGCAGATATACATCAGGGAGGTGAACCGAACCTCTCAGACACTCCGAGCTGTATGGTAAACGTGAGCTCAGGTTAGACACACAGCGAGTCACTGTATTGAAACACTGGATAACAACTGATCCACTTCCTTCACTCTGTCCACCCATCACCAGAATGTTGTGTACAACTGTAGCAGCGAATGCAAGCTCTCTGTGCTGTTTCAAATCTCCAACAACCTGCCAACGTGTGTCACTCACGCTCATCTCTTCAATCGTGTTGCTGTATTCACCACCAATGCATACACGTTAGAATTAGCTGTGGTCATGCAGTGAACTGAGCGTTGTTCTTCGAGATCAGGACCTGTTTCCCACTCTCTTCTACAGACGTCGTAGACGAGTGTACATTTTCTTTTACTGCCACCACCAGTGATGTAGATCGTGTTTACTGGAGCAGGTGGAACGTCTTCCCATGTCCCTTCTGATGTAAAACAACACAGAAGTGAAGTGTGCCAGTGTAACACGAAAACATCTACACGTCTGTTATGAAATATATATCTGCTGTTATAACGTGTTGTCAGATCTTCTGAACGCCGCACATTTTGTATCATTTGCTGCAGACAGTTATTATCAGAAATGAATTTAGAAAAAAAAACAACGTTTTCAGTGAGGAACTGTGGATCAACAAGATCAATCCTGGTCATTTCAAAGATACGTTTTACGTCATCTGCATCCGGGTTATTTGCTTCAATCCACTTCATGACGCCTTTCACAATTACATCTTCCTTGCATTTCAAATCATCTATAGACAATATTTCTAAGAGTTCTGTCTTTGACAAATGAACAATATTTTTTGCTTTAACAAAGTCGGTCAAGTTTTCTGTCAGATAAGAGACTGCTCTGTTGGACAAATCAGGAACATTGTAGCGATGCATAAGTCTCCACCAGTGTAGACAGTTATCGATGGCGATCACTAGACTTTCCTTGAGATAACGATAACAAAGATCTTTGACGTCATCAAGCTGCATCATTTCGCATGCGTCTAAAATGTTGACGCAGTTGTCTTCGTTTACACTGAACACAAAGACATCTTGAGAATATCCTGGAATACCGACACCGAGACAGTGGGCAGATTTAAAACGCCCGTCCGACTCTCTCTCATATCCGATGTCAGCATTGCCAGGACCAAAAGTTTTACGCTTGTTGCCCCATTTTCACAGACAATATTAAGGTCTTTGAACGTACCTTTGACCATCTCTTCGTGGATGTTCTGGAGAATGTTGTTTTTAGTACGGTCCATTATTTGACAACTTCCGATCTGAAAGAGAACAAATATTATAGTAACGTACCTAATTTTAATGATACAGTTTGAATTAATTTTGACGGCAGATACATCGTACCTTAATAATACATGTACCAGTGATATACTAAAAATATAGCATATTACACGTGACTCTTAAATTCATTCATTTGATTTCCCGTGACGTATTATCAACAACCTTCAGTCATACACAGTATAAACTGAGTTTATTCTACAACATGACATAGGGGCAGTTCCCGAAATTTGTAAAAAGAATGTACATTATTTCACGTCTGTCGGTAACGCAACTTCAAATATACGCGAACAGCCAATCGGTTACGTAGTGAATTGTTATTTTCTCAAATTAAAACTTGCAAACTTAAAGGCCCAACAAAGTATTGTTTTGATTTGTTCCTAAAAGTACTTTATTTAATCATCTACATAACCACCATTTTTCGCTTATTATTAATGGGGCTTTTTAAGTCACTGAATTATAACTATGGTCCGACAATCAGAAGAAACAAATTGAGGGTATTGACGTTTGACGTATCATAATATGAATCACGTGAAAACGTGCGCTAAATTATAATAAGCTTATAAATGTGTTTGTTGAAGTAACAGAAGCATTTTAACAGTGAAACCCCAACTAGCTAGGCCTTTACATGTATAGGTAGATGTATCATTAGTCGAACGCGGAACTATATAATCATGTGGGTCGTATGCCTTCATTGCCCACCTTGTCATATTCATTATTATGCCAAATGTGTTATATCCCCATGGGTAAGTAATAGTTATACCCCACTTCCGGTCTCGTTGTCATGGTTTCTTTTGTTAAATGTGTAGGTGTATTTATTACAATACACCTACACTTTTGGAGGAAACGTGTAGGTGTATCACGATACACCTGCACTGTTCATTTAACTACACCTGTATGTATCACGATACACCTGCACTGTTCATTTAACTACACCTGTATGTATCACGATACACCTGCACTGTTCATTTAACTACACCTGTATGTATCACGACACACCTGCACTGTTCATTTAACTACACCTGTATGTATCACGACACACCTGCACTGTTCATTTAACTACACCTGTATGTATCACGACACACCTACACTGTTCATTTAACTACACCTGTATGTATCACGACACACCTGCACTGTTCATTTAACTACACCTGTATGTATCACGACACACCTGCACTGTTCATTTAACTACACCTGTATGTATCACGACACACCTGCACTGTTCATTTAACTACACCTGTATGTATCACGACACACCTGCACTGTTCATTTAACTACACCTGTATGTATCACGACACACCTACACTGTTCATTTAACTACACCTGTATGTATCACGACACACCTGCACTGTTCATACACCTGTATGTATCACGACACACCACACTGTTATGTAACTACACCTGTATGTATCACGACACACCTGCACTGTTCATTTAACTACACCTGTATGTATCACGACACACCTGCACTGTTCATTTAACTACACCTGTATGTATCACGACACACCTGCACTGTTCATTTAACTACACCTGTATTTAACACAAAACAAACAAACACACAAAAATTATGAATAATACAATGAACCTTTAGAGTTAATAACAAATAATTTTCGACTCGACAGTCTGTCTCAATACAGCAAATACTAGTATGTCATAAAAAGGGTATCACCCCCTTGCACCCCCAGTATCTGCCTGTGTAACATACTGACATGGCTCTGCATAATAGAACAGCCTTGAACATCTCAACATCATTTCTTCCAGCGACATAAAATAAGTAAGTAAGTAAGTAAGTAAGTAGTAGTAGTAGTAGTAGTAATAGTAGTAGTATTAAAAGTAGTAGTAGTAGTAGTGGTGGTGTTAGTTGTAGCAGTGGTAGTGGTAGATTTAGTACTAGTAATAGTAGTTGTAGTGACAGTAGTAGTAATAGTAGTAATAGTAGTAGTAGTAGCGGTAATAGTAGTAGTAGTAGTTATAGTAGTAGTAGTAGTAGTAGTAGTAGTAATAGTAGTAGTAGTAGTGGTGCTAGTTGTAGCAGTGGTAGTGGTAGATTTAGTACTAGTAATAGAAGCTGTAGTGATAGTATTAGTGGTTGTAGTAGTTGTAGCAGTAGTAGTAGTAGTAGTAGTAGTAGTAGTAGTAGTAGTAGATAGTAGTAGACGAAGAAGAAGTAATAGTAGTAGTAGTAGTAGTAATAGTAGTGACAGTAGTAGTAGTTGTACCAGTGGTAGTAGTTGTAGTAGTAATAGTAGTAGTAGTAGTAGTAGTGATAGTGGTAGTAGTAGTCGTAGTAGTGGTAGTAGTAGTGGTTGTAGTAGTGGTGGTAGTAGTGGTTGTAGTAGTAATAGTGGTAGTAATAGTAGTAGTAGTAATAGCTGTAACAGTGGTTGTGGTAGTAGAAGTGGTAGTAGTAATATTAGTGGTAGTGACGGTTGCAGTGGTGGTGGTAGTAGTACTAATTGTATTAGTAGTAGTAGTAGTAATAATGGTGGTAGTCGTAGTAGTATTAGTAGTGGTTGTAGTACTAGTACTAGTAGTTGTAGTAGTAGTAGTAGTAGTAGTAGTAGTAGTAGTAGTAGTAGTAGTAGTAGTAGTAGTAGTAGTAGTGGTAGTTGTAGCAGTTGTAGTGGTAGTATTATTAGTAGTAGTAATAGTAGTTGTAGTGATAGTATTAGTGGTAGTAGTAGGTGTAGCAGAGGTAGTAGTAGTTGTAACAGTGGTAGTAGTAATAGTAGTAGTAGTGACGGTGGCAGTGGTGATAACGGTACTAGTAGTAGTAATGGTAGTAGTAGTAGTGGTTTTAGTAGTAGTAATAGAATTCGTAGAAGTCGTAATAATAGTAGTGGTAGTAATAGTAGTGGTAGTAATAGTGGTAATAGTAGTGGTAGTAGTGGCAGTAGTAGAGGTAGTAGTACTGGTAGTAGTGGTAGTAGTAGAGGTAGTAGTAGTAGTAGTAGTACAGGGGTGCAGAAATGGAAAATAGTTCACTAGCCCGCAGGACCAGAACAAACTAATATGTACTAGCCCGTCAGAATGTTTTAGTTCGCCAGCCTATTGAACAATATATTATTGTTTAACAGTAGTATAATATACACAGTCTTCACTTCAAATGTTATATACATGTATATGTATTTAATAAATAAAACCAACACATTATTAAGGACACTTAGTACGTGATCATCATCACGTGGCAAACGAAAGTAAGTCCCAAACCTTGATTGACAAATCTTTAAATTTTGAAATATTCTGGTAAAGAATAGGTTTTTCACATTTGTTTCATATAGATCTACAAAATTCAAGTCACACCGTGCAAGTTTTTAACGAAACCATCCATTCGAAACAAACCAGCAACATATTTTCATTGTAAATAAGCCACTTGTTAGAAGTATTGACCTTTGACCGGCGCTATTTTCAGGGTTACAGATCTATAGTCCGAATGTTCAATGGTCCGAAGGTTCAATGGTCCGAAGGTTCAATAGTCCGAAGGTTCAATAGTCCGGTTTATAGACCTAACTATAATCACGAAGAATGGCAAAATAACAGTGTCAAATGCACTAAACAAATGTGAATTATTAACAGTAATCACTAAGCGTACCTCTGTGTAAAACGTTTAAGGCAAAAGTGTAAGATATATGTTACGACACAACGATATGATACCTATTGAATATCAATTTAAAGGCATCTGATTGGCTTCGTTCATGCAAATACAAACCATCCACTGAGATTAAGATTACACACGTCGATTTCTGTTGTCAGATGATGTACAGGTCAACAGTGTATATTACGTAAACGCGAGCGCCGTATATAACTTGGTTCAGAATACGTTTTAATTTCTCTTAAACCTGTATTTTAAAGAAAACGATATGTCAGAAAAAGAATTCTACACTCTTGTCTCCAGCTCTCGTGTCAGTTTGATACCATTTATCTTGCATTTCGTTTACAATTGTATTCATCTCGCGTTCTTGTCAGCTAGATACCATTTATCTTGCATTTCGTTTACAATTGTATTCATCTCGCGTTCGCTCCCATTGGCGTAGTCAGGATTTTATATTGGTGGGGGACCACAATGATATGAAGGGTCAACCGCATTGTTTTTGAGACTGTCAGTAGTGAAGGAAGGAAGCAATCATTTTATTTACGGTCGGAAATAACTATGGTTAAGGATCAAACAGATATTGAGACAGGAAACCCGCTGCCGCCACTTCATGGGCCACTGCACCATCCAACAGACATGATATTACATACCACGGCCTTTGTTACATCAGTTGTGGAACACTGGCTGGAATGAAAAATAGCCCACCGACGGGGAGGGATCGTGCATCAGACGAGCACTGTATCACTGAGCTACGACCCGGCCCCATGTTAATAGGGTGACAGACAGACATAAACAATGTAGTTGGGGAGAAAAAGATGTGTGCTTGGGGAAAGCATAATCCCCCTTCCCTCCCCAGGCAACGCCAATGTTTGCTCCTTATTTGCGGTTTGAAGCAACTCGGAAGCTAAATGGTATGTAACGATCATTCATGTAGTTTTCTGTTTATACAAGAACATTCTACAGTGGTCACGATTTAAACGCTTGTTGATGCTATTAATATATAATTATATAAATAATATATCAAAAATAATTCCCCTTTTAAGAGTGGATATTTGAAAACATAAGCCACACCTGGATAGGCCAGTAGTATAATGCAGGCCACACCTGGATAGGCCAGTAATATAATACATGAGTTGACAAAACAGAAATGTCAGTTTTTAATTAAAATTACTTTATTGAAATCCAACAGTTAAAGCTCCTATATCCGGTTTCCATGTTATAATGTCGAATGCTAATGCAAAATAAAAGCACAAATGCACCTTTAATACACTCGTCCGTCATCGCTATCAACGGATGTCGTCAAAAAACCTACTACTCAATTCGCAAGACGTAAAAGTGCAGTTATGCTTGCATTTTGATTTCGTAATCGATGTTATAACATGATAACCGGATATAGCAGCTTTAACATGGACTACAGCACACTAAACGTCCGACACAAGCCACACTGTTCAACAGTTAATAATGTTTTTAGCCCCAAAAGACTTGATCACAAGCTTCAAACA
>NC_054710.1:30536540-30539040 GCF_016097555.1 Gigantopelta aegis
TAACGACGCCACTAGAGCACATTGATTTTTTATCTTATCATCGGCTATTGGACGTCAAACATATGGTCATTCTGACACTGTTTTTTTTTTTTTAGAGGAAACCCGCTGTCGCCATATAAGCTACTATTTTACGATAGGCAGCAAGGGATCTTTTAATTGTGCTTCCCACAGGCAGGACAGCACAAACAATGGCCTTTGTTGAACCAGTTATGGATCACTGGTCGGTGCAAGTGGTTTACACCTACCCATTGAGCCTTGCGGAACACTCACTCAGGGTTTGGAATCGGTATCTGGATTAAAATTCCCATGCCTCGACTAGGATCCGAACCCAGTACCTATCAGTCTGGAGACCGATGATGACCGGGATGACATCTGGGAAGCAATTAGGCAGGATACTTGGTTAAAGGTGCATATTCTAGTAGTGGTAGAAAGTACCAACAACAACAACACACAAACAAAAAATTAACAACAACAATACAAAACCCAACTAATAATGTTAATAATAACACACAAACTTGTAACTCATTTGGACAAAGTTACAATAGAATGAAAGAAGAGTCTGTGACGCAAAAACAGGAAATAGCCTTAAAAGTAGACTAGAACTCGAATCAATAAACCGCTACTTCTCAGCCGCACATGTGAGTTTTTTTTAAATATGAAGGGGAAAAAAGTGGTACTACAAACGCCAGGATGACCGGAAACACGTCGGTTGTATGGAAATTGATAATCTAAAGAATATAATATAAGTAATGCTTGATTTCAGCGGTCATAAACATATGCTGTAGTGTTTACAAACTAGGGTCTCTCCCTTTAAGAGCACTCTAGTTTCACTTTCACACCCGAGCCGCAAAAGCGACTGTTTTGTTTATCAAATTGCATCTTATTGTCTGCTCTGCAAACATCGCCCAAAACCCTGTGCTTTTCAGTTGTTTTGTGTCATTGTTGTATTTTTGTTGGGTTCGGTTTTTTTTTTTTTTTTTTTTTTTTTTTTTTTTTTTGCTTTTGCTTTTGTTTTCGTTGTACAAATGCAAAGGACACTTTTAAATGGTAGTAATGAACCAAAACGAAAACAACACAAACAAACCCTTTCTTCTGGGCAATAAATGAAAACAATTTCTGTGCGGAGACTACGGATGCAGTAATGCAAGTTTTTCGTATTTTGTATCCCTATATATCCGTTAATTAATTGTGTTGAGTATACGTTGTACAAAGCAACAAACAAAACAACCTTTCTTAGCGATAACACCCTCGTTTATTATAATTGCAAAGTCCGTATTTTCTAAATGATGTTATGATATATATTAGGTTTCATCGAAACAGGAACTTTGATATAGTAGTAATTGTGCTTACCGTACTGCCCAAAGTGTTGTCTTGTTATTGTTGTACACAAGCGATATCTCTTGAGGGATGTCCTAATCGTTAATTACTGATTGTTTAAAATAGCACACCCAACCACCAGGTACGTCTGCGCCGAATTATACGATATTATATCTATGTCCAGTGTGAAACACAGGGCCATAGCTAGGATTTTTTGTTGGGGGGGGGGGGGGGGGGGGGGGGCGCAACTGAGTAGTTAATAGTCTGAAACTCTTTAAAGTGAATTTTCTTTAAGATTGTATACTTTTTTTTCTGGATTTTTTATTGCCTCACCCCCTCCCCGCTAACCGTCATGTTACAATACGAACACAAGGTCAAAACAGGCGCGTGAGCAGAGGGTGGTTTCTTTTCTTCTTGTGTGTGTGTGTGTGTGTGTGTGTGTGTGTGTGTGTGTGTGTGTTGGGATGTGTGTGGTTTTTTTTTTTTTTTTTTTTTTTTTTTTGGGGGGGGGGTAGAAACCCCCTTGATTGAGCTTTTCTTTTTCCTGTTTTAATACATGTTCTGTGGGAGAATGTCTCAACCTCCCCCATCCTTATACACTTCTCTCATCCTAAACTAGACCCACCTGATAACATTCCTGCACATGCGCCTGTCGAAATAATACTAAGTATTGCAATCAGATTGTTAACTTCCTGGATATATAATAGCGCACCCTAACTCCAGACAGACGCGACAGACAGATAGACATATATAATTTATTTAAGTTCCACCTTGATGCGCGGTCGCTCTGAGATCGATCCATTTCAGTGGGCCCATAGGACTATTTTTCGTTCTAACCAGTGCACCACGACTGGAATATCAAATGCCGTGGTATGTGTTATCCTGTCTGAGGATGGAGCATACAAAATATACCTCGCAATTAATACTAATTGTAGCGGGTTTCCTCTCTAAATATATGTCTCAAAATTACCAAATGTCTGAAATCCAACAGCCCATCATTAATACATCAATGTGCTCTTGTGGTTTGACACCCAATAGCCGATGTATTTTGCGTGCTGGGTGTCGTTAAACATTCATTCATTCATTCATTCACCCTATGCACACAATGACAGAATGCAATGTAAAATATACCCTGGAAATTAATGAAGCACCGCCTAGTTTTGATCATATGTTTATACATATG
>NC_054710.1:30541540-30579977 GCF_016097555.1 Gigantopelta aegis
ACACTGATATTACTTTGTAGTTGAACTCGATAGCACATAGTGTGTGTTGCCCCTACACCCCCATACCCACACCCAATAGTTGGTTGCCCCCCCCCCCCCCCCCCAATATAAAATCCTGGCTACGCCTGTGCTATCAAGTTCAACTCCCGAGTGATATAAGCTTTCTTTCACGATCTTTAGCGAGTGACGAAGGAACCTAATTTCACGATAGACTTTAAATTTGGTAATACATTGTAGCGAGTTTGGTATCGTACGTATTACCTCCAAACCAGGGTGTGTATACTCAGTCCCAACGAGCTGTTCTATGTAGCGATTTTCTTACAAACTGACGATAAACAAGCGAGAACTGTGTACATTTACTTTCACCCGAGTTGTGTTTGTAAAACGTAATGGCGTCAACTGCCACGTTTTTATATTGATAAGTAGTGTGACAGATCCTGAAAATTACTACTACAACTTTATTAATACGTGCTCGTGTTACAACGACCATTCATGAAGTATTCTCTATATAGTGGTGTAGTAGTTATGAGTGCCCGCTGGGGTGTTACAACGACCATTCATGAAGTATTCTCTATATAGTGGTGTAGTAGTTATGAGTGCCCGCTGGGGTGTTACAACGACCATTCATGAAGTATTCTCTATATAGTGCTGTAGTAGTTATGAGTGGCTGCTGGGGTGTTACAACGACCATTCATAAAGTATTCTCTATATAGTGCTGTAGTAGTTATGAGTGCCCGCTGGGGTGTTACAACGACCATTCATGAAGTATTCTCTATATAGTGGTGTAGTAGTTCAGGCAAGGGAGCGGGATGTAGCCCAGTGGTAGAGTGCACGCCTGATGCGCGGTTGGCCTTGGATTGATTCCTGTCGGTGAGCCTATTGGCTACCTCTCGTTCAAGTCAGTGCACCACGACTGGTATATCAAGGCACGTGGTATGTGCTATCCTGTATGTAGGATAGTGCATACAAAATATCCTTTGCTACAAATGGAAAAATTTAGCGAGTTTCCTGTCAATGACTGTCAAAATGACCATATGATTGACATCCAACTGCCAATGGTTAATAAATTAATGTGCTCTGGTGTTGTCGTTAAACAATACAAACGTTTTTTTGTGTTCAGCTTTCAGGGTGGTATATTCTGCCTTTTTGTCCCAACTAAGTCCATGGGTGATGTTTAATTCCAATACCGGCTACAAGATTTGGGTGTGTGTGTGTGGGACGGGGGGGGGGGGGGGGGGGTGATTGTGTGAAGTATTCTCTATATAGTCTGGCGTAGTAGTTCAGGCAACTACAGGGAGCGGGACGTAGCCCAGTGGTAGAGCGACACGCCAGATGCGCGGTTGGCCTTGGATTGATTACCTGTCGGATGAGCCTATTGGGCTACCTCTCGTTCAAGTCAGTGCACCACGACTGGTATATCAAGGCACGTGGTATGTGCTATCCTGTATGTAGGATAGTGCATGTGTGTGTTATCCTTTGTCTGTCTACCAATGGAAAAATTTCTGCGAGTTGTCCAGCTCAATGACTGTCAAATCCAACCATATGATTGTCATCCATCACAGCCAATGTAGTTAATCCAATTAATGTGCTCCAGCACAGTGTTGTAGTTCTATCAATACTATCTGTTTTGTCTGTCCAGAACAGCGAGTTAGTAGTTCTATCCAACTATCTGCGCTGTCTGTCCAGCACAGCGAGTTAGTAGTTCTATCCAACTATCTGCGCTGTCTGTCCAGCACAGCGAGTTAGTAGTTCTATCCAACTATCTGTCTGTCCAGCACAGCGAGTTAGTAGTTCTATCCAACTATCTGTCTGTCCAGCACAGCGAGTTAGTAGTTCTATCCAACTATCTGTCTGTCCAGCACAGCGAGTTAGTAGTTCTATCCAACTATCTGTCTGTCCAGCACAGCGAGTTAGTAGTTCTATCCAACTACTATCTGTCTGTCCAGCACAGCGAGTATAGTATGTTCCGTATTTGACTATCGCCTGTCTGTCCAGCACAGCGAGTTAGTAGTTCTATCCAACTATCTGCGCTGTCTGTCCAGCACAGCGAGTTAGTAGTTCTATCCAACTATCTGCGCTGTCTGTCCAGTACAGCGAGTTAGTAGTTCTTTCCAACTATCTGTCTGTCCAGCACAGCGAGTTAGTAGTTCTATCCAACTATCTGTCTGTCCAGCACAGCGAGTTAGTAGTTCTATCCAACTGTCTGCGCTGTCTGTCCAGCACAGCGAGTTAGTAGTTCTATCCAACTATCTGTCTGTCCAGCACAGCGAGTTAGTAGTTCTATCCAACTATCTGCCTGTCCAGCACAGCGAGTTAGTAGTTCTATCCAACTATCTGTCTGTCCAGCACAGCGAGTTAGTAGTTCTATCCAACTATCTGTCTGTCCAGCACAGCGAGTTAGTAGTTCTATCCAACTATCTATCTGTCCAGCACAGCGAGTTAGTAGTTCTATCCAACTATCTGTCTGTCCAGCACAGCGAGATAGTAGTTCTATCCAACTATCTGCGCTGTCTGTCCAGCACAGCGAGTTAGTAGTTCGTTTGCTAGTAGTTAGTGGGAGAGAAGTTGATCTAGTGGCCTTACACCCACCCATTGAGTCGTTGAGCTCGCTCTGGGTGGGAAAGGTTACCAAGAGGCGAACCCTGTACCTACCAGTCATAAGGCCGGTGGTTTAACAAGGGTTGAAATTTAGCTAAGGGCAAATAAGAATTTTATAAAAAACAGTCCGTTAAAAACTAAAATCAGACTTCAAGTGAATATACACACAATTGTTTTAAGAAACCCTAACTATTCTATAAACAAGATATTACTATACAATTAATAATGCTAATTGCCTAACAACGAAAGAAATATTTTATTTAACAACGTGCTCCACACATTCTATTTACGGTTATATGGCGTCAGACATATGGTTAAGGACCACACATAGTTTGAGAAGAAACCCGCTGTCGCCACTACATGGGCTACTCTTTCCGATTAGCAGCAAGGAATCTTTTATTTGCGCTTCCCACAGGCAGAATAGCACAAGCCATGACCTTTGTTGAAGCAGTTATGTAACACTGGTCGGTGCAAGTGGTTTACACCTACCCATTGAGCCTTGCGGAGCACTCACTCAGGGTTTGGAGTCGGTATCTGGATTACAAATCCCATGGCTCGACTAGGATCCGAACCCAGTACCTACCAGCCTGTAGACCGATAGACTAACCACGTCGCCACCAAGGCCGGTAATAACCAAACAATGCATATACAAATAAAAATGCAGCAGTCAACAAGTAGCGTTAACTGGCTTACAGAATAGTCTGAACACGTATTATCATATAGATAAATATATTTCCATAATAAATAACAGAACAATCCAATTTGAAGAAAAGTGGAATTCTTGGACAAACGTAATAGTCTAAAGTATAATTTTATGTTTCAGAATTATTTATGGGTATATTATATTTACAGAATAGATAGAATTGATTTACAGAGTAATTGTGTTAATATTTGTGAACCATTTCATAATGCATCATCTATTTTACAGTTATACGTTTATTTTATCAATATACGTGCATACATACATACATACATACATACATACATACATACATACATACATACATACACACATATATATATATATATATATATATATGAAAATAAAAATATATTCCGTCGGGCCATCATCCATTTGAGAGTCTGTTGAGTATGGTACCAGTTGAAAAATAAACGCACTGAATCTGGCGCGAACTACAGGTCTGGCGCGACCTACAGAACTGGCGCGACCTACAGATCTAGCGCGACCTACATAGCTGGCGTGATCTACAGATCTGGCGCGACCTACAGAGATGGCGCGACCTACAGATCTTGCGCGACCTACAGAGCTGGCGCGATATACAATGCTGGCGCGATATACAGATCTGGCGCGACCTACACATCTCTACAGAGCTGGCGCGACCTACATATCTGGTGCGACCTACATATCTCTACAAAGCTGGCGCGACCTACAGATCTGGCACGACATACATATCTCTACAGATCTGGCGCGCTCTACATATCTCTACAGATCTGGCGCGAGCTACAGATCTGGCGCGACCTACATATCTCTACAGATCTAGCGCGACCTACATATCTCTACAGATCTAGCGCGACCTACATATCTCTACAGATCTAGCGCGACCTACATATCTGGCGCGACCTACATATCTCTACAGATCTGGCGCGACCTACATATCTGGCGCGACTTACATATCTCTACAGATATGGCGCGATCTACATATCTTTACAGATATGGCGCAAGCTACAGATCTGGCGCGACTTACAGATCTGACGTGACATACATATCTCTACAGATCTGGCGCGATTTACATATCTCTACAGATCTGGCGCGATCTACACATCTCTACAGATATGGCGCGAGCTACAGATCTGGCGCGAACTACAGATCTGGCGCGACATACATATCTCTACAGATCTGGCGCGATCGACATATCTCTACAGATCTGGCGCGAACGCGACACATGTGTAATGATTGTGTATAGAACTTCGATTAAGTGAGATATATAATCCTTGTAGTTGTATACGTAACATGTACAGTACGATGCAGATGTATGTGTACTACTTAAGATAATGAAAATGCCACCGATATAGTATTTATTATTACGAACAAGTGACAGGTTTAATACTGTGTTGAAGCTGTATATAGATCCGATTCTTAATGTGTTGAACGGAAGATTTATTTCCATTAGCTTAGCGCCAGGGAATCACTTGTATGCCCTTAACTATATAGAGAGCAGCACATTCCACCAGGTGTGGGAGACTGGTTGGGTAGTATGTTAAAAAGGAAGGAAATGATTTATTTAACGACGCACTCAACACATTTTATTTACGGTTATATGGCGTCGGACATATGGTTAAGGACCACACAGAAATTGAGGGAGGAAACCTGCTATCGCCACTTAATGGGCTACTCTTTTCGATTAGCAGCAAGGGATATCTTATATGCACCATCCCATACAGGATATCACATACCACGGCCTTTGATGTACCAGTCGTTGTGCACTGGCTGGAGCGAGAAGTAGCCCAATGGGCCCACTGAAGGGGATCGATCCCAAACCGACCGCGCATTAAGTGAGCGATTTACCACTGGGTTACGTCCCGCCCCAGATGTTAAAAACGTCACAAATGTAATACTATATTACCCCTTATCCTGCCGCATTCTTTTTGCTAAATTTAAAGAAGTTTCACCTGTTCTACATTTCTAGTAATTTTATTAAAATCCATGTGCATTTTAACATGAAATTACACCCATATATACCACAATGATCCACCTACGTAATGATAGCATTTTGTAGATGGTTATTTTATTTATGTTACCATGGCAACAGCTGCAAATTTCAGTATACAATTTTTTCATTAATAATTAAGAAAACATAAATAAAACACTGCTATCTTTTTAAAAACTTAAGTGTATGCTGTGGTTTATTAAGCATAGTGATTGATTTAAAGAACAAATTAAGTAGACTGCCAATTATTTTCAGAATAATAGGGTGCAATGCATATACTGTCATCAACGCTTTTTGGTAAATTATGAAGATAATGTCCAACATTAACTATTATACATTTCTAGTAAAATTATCAAAACCTCTTGATATTTCAACATGCAATTACACACACATATACAAAGGAAATCCACCTATGAAATTATAGCATTTTGTTGTCAGTTATATTATTTATGTTACCACGGCAACAGCTGCAAATTTCAATATACCATATTTTCATTAATAATCATGAAAACTAATTAAAAACTAATATTTTTGTTTTAATTTAAGTCTATGCTGTGATTTATTAATCATACTGCTTGATATAAAGAAAAAATTAAGTCGACAACCACTGTTTTTCTGAAAAAATAGGGTCAGATGCGCATTCGGCTATCGACGCATTTTTTGTAAAATATGAACATAATGTCCAATATTAATTATTATACATTTCTGGTAATATTATTAAAATCAGTTGACATTTCAGCATGAAATTACACACATATATACTAAGAATATCCACCTACGTAACGCTAACATTTTATGGTCAGTTATATTATTTATGTTACCATGGCAACAGCTGCAAATTTCAATATATCATATTTTCATTAATAATTATGAAAACTTTAATTAAAAACTAATATTTTTCTTTTAATTTAAGGCTATGCTGTGATTTATTAACCATACTGCTTGATGTAAAGACAAAATTAAGTCGACAACCATGGTTTTTCTGAAAAATAGGGTCAGATGCGCATTCGGCTATCAACGCATTTTTTGTAAATTATGAACATAATGTCCAACATTAACTATTATACATTTCTGGTAATATTATTAAAATCAGTGGACATTTCAGTATGAAATTACACACATATATACTAAGAAAATCCACCTACGTAACACTAACATTTTATAGTCAGTTATATTATTATGTTACCATGGCAACAGCTGCAACTTTCAATAGACCATTTTTTATTAATAATTATGAAAACTTTAATTTAAAACTAATATTTTGCTTTTAATTTAAGTCTATGATGTGATCTATTAACCATACTACTCAATTTAGAAAAATAATTAAGTAGACAGCCAATTTTGTTTTTGAATAATAGGGTAAAATGCACATACTACCATCAACGCATTTTTGTAACTTGTGGACATTGTGTCCAACATTACCTAGACAATAAAAATATGTATACTATCTCTATTACTTTATATATATTTGTCAAATGACACAAGATTTTTAAAAAGTTATATGCCCTTTCATTTCCTGTCATTTTCAAATGAACATTATTAATTATGTTACCATGGTAACCAATGCAAAAAGAGGAACCATTTCCCAAATGAAATGTTTTAAATGAATTTATTTGAATACAAGTCACTGTATAATGATGTAATAATAAGCTCCCAGCTGTTTACAAGAGAAGGGTGAACATTGTGAATTCTGTTACCATGGTAACCAATGCAAAACAGAAAACAAATTTCTAAAAAAAATATAATTCTTAAGGACAGAGAAAAAAACAATGTATAGTGACATAATTGTACTATGCCTGTAGAAAAGATATATGAAGCTTATTAATTCTATTACCATGGTAACCAGTTCAAAACTATATGTTACCATGGTACCCAGATCGAAACTGTTACCATGGTAACCAATGCAAACTATTGGTTACCATGGTAAGGTATGTAAAACTGGAAACTATTTGCTGTGTGCATGCAACGTTTGGGTCATAAGGTCAAAAGTAAAGGACACCAGTAATCAACAATTTGAGGGTGCTTGAAAACTCCAGATCATAACTGCCACTACTAGGTGGTTATGGGGTTTGGATTTTTTTTTTAATTGGACACTGCATTTCATGTACAAACTTTAAGCAGCAGCTATCTTACTATAATCGTTCTAAAAATTATTAAAACGTATCCATTAACTCCCAAGATTTTAGGGTACATAATTTTACCCTTCATACCCTCTGGCAGAAACCCTGGACACTGATATTAGAATAATAGAAATAGTAAAAAGGATTTTATGCATTTCAGTAATTTATTGTGACACAAGATACTTGCAATAGTGCTTCACACGGTCACAATTGTACACAAAAAAGAGTAAAATGTCCATTCACCTAAAAAAAATATTTTAAAACCAAAGAAACAAACATCAACATGTGAGCCCTAATTAAATATGTACCGTATACATAATGTGTATCCAGTGTTGAACACTTATGCATGATTATAAATAGATCTAAACGGTCACCTGAGTAAATTGCTGACCACAACTACCAAACACATGGAGTGCGGGGCACCCATTTTTCTAGGGGGATTAAAATGAGCAAATTCATGGTTTTGGTTTTTCCATGGGTGAGAACAACTAGCAAATAAATTTGGTTGGAAATGGTCTAGTATTTCTGAAGACATAATAGTTTAAATGCATTTGTCTATATGATAGATGGTTTAATGAATTTGTCTCCTACCCGAGGGGAGGGGGGGGACAGGGGACACGACATTAACGAAATTCGCAAAATTGATATTTTTTATGGTATTCCTGGACACGACAATTGGCTTAATTTCCCCCTATGTTTGACATCCAATAGCCGATGATTAATAAATCAGTGTGCTCTAGTGGTGTCATTAAATAAAAAAAAACACACACACACACACACCATTGCCTCTACCCGTTAGCTGAGGCCTTGCTGTTTGGCAGTAAAGTTAATATGAATAACTGTTGTCAGGGCGTAGCTAGGATTTTTTGTTTGGGGGGGGGGGGGGGGGGGGCAACTGAGTAGTTAATAGTCTAAAACTCCTTTTCTTTAAGTTTCTATAATGGCCCCCTTGCCCCCCTGTGACGGAACATGCTCTTAATTTTGTTTTCGCCTGTGGCGATATTAATTGTTTTAGAGGGCCGTGTGCAGTTCCAATATGCACTTAAGCCCAGGTGGGCACTTTGTTACGTAATACCTCCGCGCGACCGTGGTCGAGCTGTGCCTAATACACACCCAGCCCAGGTGCGGAGGCCATGTGGCCAGTAGTTACGTAATACCTCCGCGAGTGCGGTTTTGACGACCGTGATTTTGGCGACTAGGCGTCAGCAAGTCTGGCCATCTAAGAGAAAATTCCCGTCTTGGTCGCTGTGGAAATATCACTTGTAGGTATTCGGTGCCGCGATGTACCCCCAGGCGATATTCGGATTTTTATGATAAATAGCTAGGGTTTTAGAGATATCAGGAGAAACATATTGGAAGGCTTCCAGGGAACGTGTCCGTCCGGACTGGTAAATATTTTATTTCTGCTCTGTGTATAACCTTGATGTGATTGATGTGACTTTAAATATTTTAATACTGTATTATACCAATATTATTTAGACGATGCTGCCGGTAATCTGACGCAGTAAACTGTAGGCTCACTGTTCTAATATATATAAGGTTTATCCAGTCATCCTAGAGGACCTAGGTAAACTGTAGGTTATTGTCTTTATTGTAATAGGTACCAGTATTAATTCTGTGTTACAAGGTTACTGAATGAGTAGTTAAGGGTTAATTAAAAATTAACCAGTTAAGAATAGAGTTGTAATTCCTTTATTAATTAAGTTCCCCTGGAAGCGTTTCTCAATTATCACATGTGTGGGTGTTGTGTCACGGTGAAGTGATTAGAATATTGTGTCAACCTATTGTGCCAAGAAAACGCGGTTCAAAACGAGCTGCAAATATGACGAACTCAACGAACTGACATGGAAATGGTTTCAGCATGCACGAGCAAAGCATATCACTATATCCGGACAAATCATTCAAGAAAAAGCTTTGAAATTTTCAACTGATCTGTCGATTCGTGATTTTAAGGCATCTAACGGGTGGCTAGAAAGCTGGAAGTCGCGTTTTTCAATTCGACATTTCAAGGTCAGCGGTGAAAGTGCCGGTATAGATAGCAACGTGGTTGACGATTATAGAGAGAGAATTCCGGACATTGTTTCCAGTTATGAGCCGGAAAATATATTTAACTGACGAAACCGGTCTTTACTGGCGTGCTTTACCCGACAAGACCCTGTCTGCTAAAGGCGAGTCGACCAAGGGAATAAAAAACTCAAAAGAAAGGTTAACTGTTATGTTGGCTTGTAGCGCCACTGGAGAAAAGTTGAAGGCACTCGTCATCGGGAAAGCGGCGCGACCGAGATGCTTCAAGAATGTGAACATTAACCAGCTTCCTGTGATTTGGGAATCAAACCGTAAGGCATGGATGAATGGAAAGTTGTTTGAAAAATGGATTAAAAATGTGAACATACAAATGAAAAAACAGGGCAGAAAGATCTTGATGTTTCTGGATAATGCGACTTCTCATGCCCAAATTGAGCTTTCAAACGTAACACTGAAGTTTCTGCCACCCAACACAACGTCGGTGCTCCAACCCTTAGATCAAGGCATTATCCGTGCGTTCAAAGCCAGATACAGGAAACACCTGTTAAGAAACTTAATGGTTAAAATTGACACTGCCGACTCTGTGTCACAGTTATGTAAGGAAGTGATAGTACTGGATGCGGTACATTGGATATCGAGCGCATGGAAGGAGACACTGTCAGAAACCATATCGAAGTGCTTTCGGGCACTGGCTTTCCAACCTCAACATCGACAAATATGGATTCCACTGATAATGATGATGATGACGACGGCGACGATGATGACGACATTCCCCTTTTACAACTGGTCAACGAACATCGGATGAATGTCGATCTGACCACTATTGCGACATTTGACGACCATTTGCCAATCGAGGATACAAGTGATGATTGGGAAAATGAACTTCTGAATGAATTCAGAAAATCAGAGGAATGTGATAAGAGCCCAAGTGATGACGAGAGTGAAAGTTGTTCCGATGAAAGTTTGCAACCCAACGGTTGTGAAATGTCGCACAATGATGCACTGATTATAATTAAAAAACTTAGACATTTTGCTCTTGCAAAGGATGAACGCTATTTAGAACACATTCTGAAACTTGAATCAATGTCTATGAAGATGTCCTCAAAAGCAAATCGGAAGCAAAACGACAAACTGTGGACTCGTTTTTTAAACGTTGATCGGGTCCATGTTTTTGGTGAAAATCATGCAAGGTTTCGATAAAAACTAAATTATACTGAAACTTGTTTTGTTTTGTTTTTTGTTTTGTTTTAA
Organism: Gigantopelta aegis; assembly: GCF_016097555.1. NCBI lineage: Eukaryota > Metazoa > Mollusca > Gastropoda > Neomphalida > Peltospiridae > Gigantopelta > Gigantopelta aegis. The sequence goes on from NC_054710.1 coordinate 30,552,204, forward strand.
AGTTAGTTCACAAATATATATATAACAAAATAGGGACACGGCGAGATGATTAGCCCTTGTTGCCTTTACCACATTCAGATTCATTCGGCAATTCTCGGACATGTTCGTTTTTAGCTACGAACATATCAGAGAATTTACGAAAGAAAGTTCTAGATCCATGGCAAAAGAAACTTGTGGAAACAAACAATGCATTAATAATTAGTAAATATTGCAGCACAATGTTATCATTAACTAAATAAATGATTATATAACTGTACGTTACAAAACAGGTTTATTGGATCAATCAAATCATTCTCGGGTAATTCGTTGCAAATTGTACGTCAAGGGCAATAACTCTGTTTTATAAAAACGCGACCCACTAAAGACCGGATCCTGTCTAAACCGGATAAATATTAGGTCACCGACGTTATCCGGTTTAGACAGGTTTCACTGCATAATATAGGGTTTCAAACGAAGCACTACACATTTTTACATGGATTTAATTACAACTAGTATTGTGGGAGAAATGTTGGAAATACTAGTACATAATGAAAAGGTTTCAGGCCAGCTCAATTTGTACGAATATCTCCGTCGTATTCGCCCGAATTTTAGATTTTGGTACTAATAAATTTATCAAAATAAAATAGATCCAACACTACTACAGTTTACCTCTTGATGATTAATTTATCTTCATAACATTTGCAGATGTGTGTGCAGGGAATGGGTCGACCCCCCCCCCCCCCCCCCCCTTTCCGGTCCCTGTTCGAGCAGATTAAAAAAACAAAAACAAATTCAATACATATTCCGGCGGAGCATGACTGAAATCCCCTATAAACTTCGCTCTCCAGACAGCCCTACCTAAAATACCAGCAGATATGCCCGATTTAAAAAAAATTGTCATCCACCATACAAACATAATTACAAAACATTCACTGCTTATATACGCTAACTTATTCATAAAAAGCCACGCACGGCGCCTTCCACCACCCCCCTCACCCACCCCCCCACCCCCCACCCCCCACCCCCACACAATCCTTGGGTTTGCGACTGGTACAGTATAGTACATGCTTCAATCTATTTCAATAATAAAACAAGAACCCGGTGGCGCCACATAATTATGTGTAACACGCAACGAGAATGTTTTGTGATTGGTTATTGATAATAATGTAGGTCAAGGTATTCCCCAGAATAGTTCAGCATATTCGTAACTTATCGTTTGTAATTATTTTTTTAACAATTAGAACAAATATATATCCATTCATTAGTGATTAATACCAATGTGAATGTAATATGTCATGTTGAAAAGGAAAACGGAAAAACTGGTAGAAAAACAACACACAACAAAACAACGACGAACACCGAGCACATGTACGTATTCGATCATATAGTCGACGTAACTGTTCAAGCAAACATAGCTAGTTAGAATATCGTCTGCTGTAGTATAAGTCACCACGTTGTAATTATTAATGAAAACAGTTAGCAGCACATGCAAGCAATGCGTACTACTAAGGTGCTGTCACTTGTGTGTTTATAAATAGAAATAGGGAAATGACGCTTTTCGATGACTGTTTATGTCGTCGGATTACAACTATTTGATTGTGTTTGTACCTTTTTTTAGACATTAAAAGTGATACTTGTTCTATTTCAATGCAACTGCCATAATGTAGTTCATATATAATAGTATATTATGACAACTTTGTAGAGATAAAAGAAACCGCTACCAAAAAACAAGAAACAATAACTAACAATAGCATGCGCCATTTGACGGGTCATTTACAACAACAATTTAGCAAATATTTGGATATGTCATTCTAAGACAATTTATTGACATTTTCTTACTTTGTTTTTGACAAAAATGTCAACAATTAATTTAGAAAACGATTTTTAAATGAAAACAATGCAAAGTGACGTCATTGTGATGACGCTTGACATGTATACACGTCAACGGCTGGAAACGGGTTAAAGACGTCAAACATGTGACACTATGTTATATTCGTCACGCGTAATACTTATTATTTTAAAGAAATACCAAATATACAGTTAATTCCGTAGAAAAAACGATTCAGATTACAATGGACATAACCATATTGAGTTTTTAGATTTGAGGGTGTTATTTGAGGCTGTTATTGTCTATTTGATGCCCGCAAATGTTTCATTTTTCATTTGCGGGATCAAATAGACAATAACACCTGCAAATGTAAAACCTCCATATGGTTAACTCCTAATTCAGGTGTAATATTTATTATATTCAACACCTCACATATGTAATACCCATTGTATTCATTATTGGTGTAAATAGAGGATAATAAACGAGTTATCAGTTATTATCAAGTTTATGTCCCCCGTGAAATAATGTTCAGTGAACACGAGGTTTAATTACGTCACAGTATAATAACTATTGCTGAATACGTCACAGGTGTAATACTCTTTAATCTTGTATAAGTCACACATGTAATATTACATTTAACATGACACAGGTGTAACAAGCACTCTGTTGAGCACGTCACATGAGCAATACTTATTATTTTGCACATGTCACAAGTGTTATAGTCTACACCTTGGACAGATGGCGGCCTTGTTATTCACAAAACAATAGGAACCATGTATTAATCTCTCTATCTCTCTCTCTCTCTCTCTCTCTCTCTCTCTCTCTCTCTCTCTCTCTCTCTCTCTCTCTCTCTCTCTCTCTCTCTCTCTCTCTCTCTCTCTCTCTCTCTTGCTCCCTCTCTCTGGCAATACAACGTTCTGACACTCGTTTCATAAATCCAATACCACACACGCTCATATAATAATCTCTATATGTAGAATACATCATTGGTGTTGCAGTTACTTTTTTAAACATGTCACACGTTTTATAGACAACTCCTTGGTCAGACGATTGTGCGATACTGAACACTCCAAACAGGTAACAAACACCCGGACAGACCAACATCCCGTTGCATCGTTCATCTCCATAGCATAGTCGAGCACACTCCATTTTAGTACTGCTTGAGGCCATGTATGACTTACGTAACTTCCGTCCAAATACATCTTCACTTATTATTTCTTTTTCCATTTTGACACTGCCACATGTGGCCCGTTCATAGCCATTCGTCGAATAGATGATTACTAACAAGATGTGAACAGTCCAAAATACAATCATCGTGCATACAAATATGTCTCTTCTTTCCAGTAAAAACCAACAAAACAAATGTAATAAAATAAAATACAGAAGACAATTATTGTAAAGGTTGTGAAACGTTGGTGACTTTTTAAAACTGCCAACTGTTAGGCTTTAATTGCAGGAATTTTAACTTTTGAATAGTTATCTCGTCTATGTAAAATGTGTCTACTTGGTAAGGTAGAATAAATCTAAATAAGGTATAACAATTCTGTATTTATTGTATTGATATCAAAACCGACTACGTATTTTTCGTTTTCTCTTGACTATTTGATGTTCCGATGATTCGTCAAAGAGTTTGATAAGCCTGCAACTGTCCACGTTTATTTGTAACGTAAGTAAATCTGTCATTAAATGCTTCATGGCTCAGTTGGTGCCTGCGTCACTACGTATTGCTATATCACATTTTATTTTGTTTAACGACAACACTGGAGATCATGAATCATCGGCTACTGGATGTCAAACATTTGATAATTTTGACACATAGTCGTAGAGAGGAAACCCGCTACATGTTTCCATCAGTAGTAAGGGATTTTTTTTCTATGCACTATTCCACAGGTAGAATAGCACATACTAAGGTATTTTAAGGTATATCTTTTTGACATTACGTTTTGAATCACGCGCTATTTTAAACGTAAGCCATGTATCAATTTTCTCATCAATGTACAACATAATGAAATGGTTTTGTGTAAAAGTCAGTGATCTGCAATACATACATTTGCCGCTATTAATCTCCAAAAGTGAGACGTTTGTGATTTGGTTGTGTGTGTGTGTGTGTGTGCGTGTGCGTGTGCGCGCGCGCGCGTGCGTGTGTGTGTGTGTGTGTGTGTGTGTGTGTGGACAGGGTAAATATCTAGTCGACCGATATATAAATGTTGATGTAGGGCAAATTAAAAAAGTCAGTGATCTGCAATACATACGTTTGCCGCTATTCATCTCCAAAAGTGAGACGTTTGTGATTTGGTTGTGTGTGTGTGTGTGTGTGTGTGTATGTGTGTGTGTGTGTGTGTGTGTGTGGACAGGGTAAATATCTAGTCGACCGATATATAAATGTTGATGTAGGGCAAATTAAAAAAGTCAGTGATCTGCAATACATACGTTTGCTGCTATTCATCTCCAAAAGTGAGACGTTTGTGATTTGGTTGTTTGTGTGTGTGTGTGTGTGTGTATATATGTGTGTGTGTGTGTGTGTGTGTGTGTGTGTGTGTGTGTCTGTGTGTGTGTGTGTGTGTGTGTGTGTCTGTGTGTGTGTGTGTGTGTGTGGAGGGGGGTAAATCTCTCGTCGACCGATATATAAATGTTGATGTAGGGCAAATTCAAAAATTCAAAGTTGCTTTTGATGGACTGTCTATAATGTATTTGTCTACAAGATATTTATTATTAGCTTATCATATATGTGAAATTTGAACCATAAAGTAAATGACATACAGGGCAACTCTATTCCACATCAAACCTACATAACCGGTATTTGCTTTCAGATATCTTGCTTAGGGAGACTCGCAGATGTCAGTTGGGTTTTCATACAGAGTTGCTCCTTTCTGTGAATGTAGCATACTCATTATGAGACGTCATGAAATCCAAGTGGCTGGTAACACTAGCACCCTCTATGCACCCGGAGCCTTAACGCTGAATGCTAAATTGGTTTCAACTTCATTTCATTTTAACTTATTTTTGTGCTTATATCCAGTTAAGCTTCAAGCACACTGTTCTATTCACACACCTCGGCTATCTGGGCTGTGAATTAAATAATCTGGCCACAGCAGATTGGGATTTATCTTGTGTTGCTCTCGCACCTATGGTGGTGGCGATGGGTCTAGATAGGTTAGGTTGTGCCTTCTGGCGGCATGAACACCCATCTGAGTGGTTCTGTGACAATTTGGCATATGGCACTACACATGATGAATGTTTAACATTTAGTGGGGAGAGGTATATATGGCTGCTGTGCTCAGAGCTGGTTAAGTCCCTCAATTTGTTTTTATATTGTGTACTTTAACCTAGGGTGAGACATTTACCTTCTTTTTTACTATTATTTTTAAATGTTATTTTCTACTTTATAACCTGGAGCGAAAACATGTGTTATTGCTTTAGATATTGTCGCTTTAAAATAGAAAAAAACCCAAAACACTTACTATTGATTGATTTTTTGCCGCTGTTCATATGGTCTCTTGACTCATTGTGTGATTTTTCCTTTTATTGATATCTTGCATATGTGAGGGGCCACTGTTCGGAGGAACCTTCGACACTTGTTTGATTCCAGTCATTGGAACCGCGTTCAGTGAACCACGAACATGTTTACTACATGATGGACCGTTTATTGACACCACTAGAGCAGTGTGATTGATTGATCGTCGGCTATTGGATGTTAGACACTGAGAGTCGCTTTACTTACTTACAGCCTTGATTGCTTCATTGAAAAGCAACGGGGGAGGGAGGTATTTCTTAAGTGTTTTTTCATCGACAGGACAACACATTCCAGTCGTGTTTCATTGGTTGGGACCGAAACAATTAAATAAATTAATTAAAAACAAAGCACACACACACAAAACACAAAGCACTGCATGAAGACCAACACTCAGATCAGATCTATTGCGCGTCATCTCGTACCACTGAAATATCCCCACTCCACCCCCATCCTAGGCATTGCCATAGAAGCTAAATTATTCAAAACCAAAGATAATATGGATAGACAGGAAACAATATTAAAAACGTGTTTCATCATTCTAGATGGAAGTTAGAATGGGGTTCAAATAAATTTACTTTATTGGGTATTAATTTCTCATTAAATTTACAAGATATTATTAAAGATAAACTTACATTATTAGGCAGACTCACAGTGTTAAAGTCACTAATATTTCCAAAAATAACAAATTTGTTCATTTCGCTACCAATTTAAAAAAATAAAAATATGACTAACCCCTTTTGGGAAGAAATCCATTCCAAAGTCTCAATTAAAATATAAAACTAAAGGGTTTTTTATTCACCAGCAGAATGGAATCTAGTTTACAATATACCATTTAAATGCGTTAGAGATACAACTTTACGTTGGTTTCAATATAAAATTCTACACAGATTTCTCGCTACTAACACATTTATATATACAATACATTATATTAATTCAAATAAATGTACGTTTTGTAATCGTATGTCAGAGACAATTCAACATCTATTTTATGATTGTTGTTATGTTAAAGAATTCTGGAAAGATATTACAAACTGGATATTAAATACTATAGGTGAGTGCATAATTATAGATAAACATATTGCCATTTTGGGTCTGCTTAAAAAATCAAATACATATGCAATAAATTGGTTAATTATTAACATAAAATATTATATTTATTCCATGATAATACAAAAACAAAACTTATATTAAAGACAAGTTGGAAACTGAGACATGTATCTGATATAACAATTGTAATTATAAAGATTTCAAGACAAAATGGGAGCAGTGATATACTTTATTTCAAACATCATAAAAGTTTATTAAATCTATCAAATATTGAGATATATTTATTTCTAAAATACCTTCTTCGCACTCGCATACACCTTTTCATAATACCTTTTTTTTATCAATACTAATTCCATATATAACATCTTTTCCTCTTTTTTTTCTCTTTTTTTTCCTTCTTGGCCCCTGATAATACTAATTTAAAAATAAATCAACAACAAAAAACAAACAAAATATCAACAACAACATACATAAAATGTGTAGATTATAACTATTTGTGTGTATATATTTTGCCATTTATATGTATGGATATAGAACTGTGTATACCGTATGAACTTTAATAAATATTGTGAGCCAGTGAGCTCAGGACACCAAAACCCTGACACTGCCATTTTATATTCTGGGGACAGTTAAACAAAAAGCATGACAATGTCACAGGATAAACGTAATTAGCACATGTATAACTAATTTACACTGCACCTGATGTTTCTTTGTTGCTTTTTTATCAACCAAAGACCAGACAGAAACATATCAGATAACTTGCACTCTGTACCACGGGTGATTCAAATGGTCACAATTAATTATTAAAAATAATTACGTAAAGATTAATAATTGCGTTCTGCATATCACTTGTCATCTGTTCTCGTTTTTTTCTCTTCTTCTTCTTTTTTTTTCATTTTTTTTTCATACCTTTCAGTCTGTTCTCTCAAGTTGCACAATAGCGTCTTTCCTCCTAATTTATCTTTTAACTTGTGCATTATACCTTCAACTGTATACCCATAAAAATTACAAATACATAATTTAATTTACTAGTAGAAAATAATTGGCGTTGTAAAATATTTAGTGAACTGTGGATAGAATTGGTGCGCGTTCATTTGAGGCGAACAAATTCGCTTTCGTTGTGCAACAAAACTGTATTCGGCAGCCCTAAGTGAAGTTGCCTGGCGTTTTCGATTTGCTGAATTCGTCATATTTGTTGCTATATGATAAGACAGGAATCTAGAGGACTAAACGCGACTTTCTTTACACGATACACAAGCACATTATATCTCTGATATGATATGATACAGACATGACTTGCCCAAATAGTGTCACTATTGTGATGACATATTGGAAGATGAATTAAATTTTTTGTTTATATGTCCATTATATATGGATTTAAGAATAAAATATCTGTCTCCAAAATGCAGTTGTTATCCCAGTAGATTAAAAATGATAATTTTATTAAATACAGAATGTCAAACACACAAGTGGAATTTAAATAAATTTATTTGTGAAGCACTTAGAATTCAGGAAGTATTCTGTAATAGTTAATTCAAGTCATTTGGTTAGTATGCATAGATATTATGATTGATGTTCATATTTCATATGTATGTGTTGATATCTGCGCTACTCCTCTTGTAGCAGGGTGGTCAGCCCTAACAATGAAAATAAATAAATAAATAAATAAATAGGTATCTGCCAGAATCCGAAATTCACGTTCATGGTACTGAATCACTGCGAATTAACTAGTGACTCCAGGCAATCATCCATTCTTGGAAGAGGGTAAGCATCCTTCACTGTTACATCATTGAGACGTCGGTAATCAATACACAAACGCATTGCGCCATCCTTCTTCTTACCCAGTACTACGGATGAAGACCAAGCACTATTTGAAGGTTCGATAACACCCCTGTTAATCACCACTATAGTGCGTTCTTGCATTGTGCTTTTTACCTCATATATACGGACTTCCAAATTGGGGATCCGAAGGGTGCAATCTTGGCACCTTTGAGCATTTTGAAAGATGGCTGCCAAATCACAGAAATGGCAAACTTTCTGATTCTTGGAAGAAACTGTTACGACAGAAAACAAATAAGAATCATAATGACGTTGTAACTGGTAGATAACCTAGCTATATAGTTTGACATCTCGTTTAGTAATACTGAATTATCAATATCAAACTATCAAACAACAATAAAACAACATGACCGAAAACAAATATGCGCCGGGAACCCATAATGGCAACGACCATATCTGTTCACAGGGTTGTTGTTGGTGGTTTGTTTGCATGTTTTTTCTTTTGTGGGGTTTTGCCGACTGAACATATAAAAACACACATTAACACAGAATATCTATTAACACATATACGAAGAACACACATTAACACAGAATATCTATTAATACATATACGAAGAACACACATTAACACAGAATATCTATACTCAACCATGAACGCAGGGTAAGTTATCAAAATAGCTAAAACGTGCGAAGGAGAAACACCATTACACAAGTTCACATGACAAGGTATTTAAACAAAAAATAAAGCAAAGTTTTTCAATAATGGTGCATTACACAAAAATAATAGAATATCTTTCATTTCAGACACGCTAGGATTAGTTCCATAGTATTTTTGTACATATTTTCTTGTAATGTTTTCGACAGGCCCCAACCCAATAATAGTTATTATTCCAGGTTGCATTGCACCAAAGAAGAAAACTCCGTGACAAAGTTCTTACCAAATTCAGTCTAATATTTACTCTAATATTTACAGAGTAAAAACAGCTGCGGTTCTGTTTAATAGTAGTAATAAGTGACTGATAATTTGTGCATATACTATGTACAGTGTGAGTAAATAAATAATATGTACAGTGTGAGTAAATAAATACTATGTACAGTGTGAGTAAATAAATACGCTTTGACTTGTTATACAGTTAAGATATACACAACAAGTTGAAATTAGAGCAGGATACCCTCGGAAAAAACACACAAAAACAACAACAAACAAACAAACAGACAAGCAAACAACAATAACAACAAACAAATGGAACTGCGATTTTTAGCAAACATTACTTGTAGTTTCTTACAGGTAGATTATATGTAAGGTGTCGCACTTTTTATTGAATAACGCTTACATCAGTTTTCGTAATACACGTTAACATTAACGGCTATGGTATTTGATTTGGTGCTTTGTAACCTCCTGGAAACGACACACCTCATATATACAAGGAAGTATTTCATAACAAGATCGCACACTTTGATGCAGGGACAATTCGAAGGTATGTTCATATTTAATTTGAAATAACCATTTCATCAAAGAGATTTTTTGTTGTTGTTACTTAAGAATACCACTAGAGCACATTGATTTTTTTTTTGTATTAGTTATCGGCTATTGGATTTTAAAGATTTTGTTTCTTTGACATAGTCTTAGAGAAGAAACCCGCTAATTTTTTTCCATTAGTAGCAAGGGACATTTTATAGCACCACCCCACAGACATGATAGCACATACCACGGCCTTTGATATACTAGTCGTGGTGCACTGGCTGAAATGAGAAATAGCTGAATGGGGCCCACTGATGGGGATCGATCCTAGATCGACCACGTAACAGTGGAGCACTTTACCACTGGACTACGTCCCACCCCTCACTCGTTATAGCTGATGACAGATCGACCACGTAACAGGGGATCACTTTACCATTGGACTACGCCCCGCCCCTCACTCGTTAAAGCTGATGACAGATCGACCACGTAACAGGGGAGCATTTTACCACTAGACTACGTCCCGCCCCTCACTCGTTAAAGCTCGTGAGAGATCGACCACGTAACAGGGGAGCACTTTACCACTGGACTACGTCCCACCCCTCACTCGTTAAAGCTGATGACAGATCGACCACGTAACAGGGGATCACTTTACTACTGGACTACATCCGCCCCTCACTCGTTAAAGCTGATGACAGATCGACCACGTAACAGGGGATCACTTTACCACTTGACTACGCCCCGCCCCTCACTCGTTAAAGCTGATGACAGATCGACCACGTAACAGTGGAGCACTTTACCACTGGACTACGCCCCGCCCCTCACTCGTTAAAGCTGATGACAGATCGACCACGTAACAGGGGATCACTTTACCACTGGACTACGTCCCGCCCCTCACTCGTTAAAGCTGATGACAGATCGACCACGTAACAGTGGATCACTTTACCACTTGACTACGCCCCGCCCCTCACTCGTTAAAGCTGATGACAGATCGACCACGTAACAGTGGAGCACTTTACCACTGGACTACGTCCCGCCCCTTACTCGTTAAAACTCATGGCAGAAAACGTATTTCACTTAAACTTGATAACAGATTGTAGCGACTTTAATATCCAGGTCAGGTCAGGTCAGATCAGAGCAAGCTGATGTAGCTCACGCTTGTCGTGGGCACGGGTGACATGACAGAAAAGGTGAGGGAGGTAGGAGGAAAGACCGCCTGCGCTGACAGGCGCTAGTATGGTGGTGCTATGGAATTTGGAATTTTGATAGTGGCCAAAACAAAAAAAGGGGCAAAGGGAATGAGTGCGCATTTTAGGTGAAGGAAATGTAGCGCATTTTTGAACGGTCGTTCTAAAATATAAAATAAGGGAGCTACGTATAGGTTTGGTATTTAGTGAGTCGAGAGTAGCTCGGCCGAATCGGGGTCATGCGTGCCTGTAAACTGCTCATTGTATTGATGTTGTTTGACAGACGTGTAGCTACCTGCTTTTCTATACACCCATTTAAGCCTGTCGCAAATAGAAAGTGACATGAATGAGAGGCATTTTCGTATTATGAAAACATTGTATTGTAGGCGACTGTCTTCATTCGATATAAATATTACCAACAATTTATTTTTATCTCATTAATCTAAAATCATGCCGAGAGAAGGGTGGACAGAATATTTGTCGAATATTTATTTCAATCCAAAACACCCAGCCTCCTTTTCGGGAGTAAATAAACTGTATCGTATTGTAAAAAAAGAAGGGAAATTTGATATTAGCTTGCACCATATCAAAAGGTGGCTTGCTTCGCAAGACGCTTACTCGCTTCAGCGATCGTTGCACTGCAAATTCAAAAGAAACAGGCTCGTGGCGAGTGGACTGAATGCACGATGGGATGTTGATTTAGCAGACGTTTCTAATATTGAATTGGATAATGACAGTGTGAAATTCCTGCTGATAGCTATCATTGTGTTTACAAGATATCTATGGGTTGAACCCATGAAAAACAAACAACCAGAATCTGTCATAAAAGCACAGAAGAAGATTTTCACCACTGCACCTCTACCAGGGATCATACGATCAGATAAGGATCGTGAATTTAATAACAATAAAGGAAAATCATATTTGAAAGGTAAAGGTGTAACATACTACGTCACTCAGAATGAGACCAAAGCTTCTTACGCCGAGAGAGTCATATGAACTCTAAAGGTCACTATATATAGGTATTTTACGTATAAACAGACTTATCACTACCTGGATATACTGCAAGATCTAGTGGATGGCTACAATCATAGATCCCACAGGTGATTAAATCAGCGATTGCCATCAGACATAGACGAGAACAATGAAGCTGTTGTATGAAAAGAACAGTACATTGCTCTGTTAAAAACAAAGTCAAAACCCCAAAAGAAACTGTTTAAATTTAATGTTGGAGATCAAGTCAGAATTTCTCATTTGAGATATACCTTTCAGAGAGATTATCAAGAAAAATGGACTGAAGAAATATTTATAATTAAGAGAAGATACTACAGAGATGGATTTTCTATCTACCAACTAGAAGATTATGTGGGTGATCTCATTGAAGGTAGCTTCTACGAAAATGAGTTACAACAAGTCTTCAAAACTGATGATAACATTTGGAAGGTGATAAAAGCGCTTAAGAGGAGACATAGAAGAGGTCAGAAAGAAGTCTTTGTCAAGTGGATGGGATATCCTAAGAAGTTCAACAGCTGGATACCAGAAGCAGATCTCCATCCAGTATAAATGATACCGATTGTTGTATTTGAGTTAGTTTATACCCAGCCATCAATGGGATCAACATCATGTCCAGTCAGAAAACGTTTTCGAGGAGGGATGCCATGCTGAGACATAGACAGACCAGGCATCCACCACCACCACCACCTCCACCACCTCCAACCACCACCACCACCACCAGGAATGCAAGCTCAGCAGGTACCAGATGAAGAACCGTTTTACTTTACTATACCTTCCAATGTCGTTTTCGTGGGCCCTAGTGGATGTGGGAAAAAGATGTTTACGTATCATATACTTCGGAGAGGACTCATCAAGCCAACACATAGCAACATTGTATGGCGTTACAACGAGTGGCAACCCCTTTCTGATACTATTCGTGAGACCATGCCTCAAGTTCAGTTTGTTAAAGGTATCCCTTACAACCTGCAGGATGACAACTACTTTGATGCAGGCAACATTAATGTTTTATTTCTGGATGATCACATGACCGAGGCCAAGGATGATAAACGTATTTCTCAACTGTTTACTCGTACTTCACATCACAAGAATGTGATTAATTTTTTTCTGTTACAAAATTTGTTTCCGAGAGGCAAGGAGTCACGTGACATTGCTCTAAATTCACATTTTGTGACTGTTTAATTCACCCGTAGATAGGCAACAAGTGAACTTGTTTGCAAGAAGAATTTATCCCAACAGTACTGATCGTTTTATGTATGTGTATGAATCAGCTGTTCAACAACCTTATGGGAATCTGACTATTGACTTACGACCTTCTACCTCTGAGAATGAGAGACTTAAACCCAATGTTCTAACTACTAGTGACAGTGTTTCTCAACAACCTATAAAAGAACCATCAATTCAGGAGTCTCCTCAGTTGAATAGTAACAGTCCTCCTGTGAACTTCAAACACAACACTTCAGACGACGTGACAGAAACTTCTGAAGTTGGTAGAGAATTTAATTATAGTGACACTGAGGATAATGATACAGTTATCAACATGCCTTCCTGTGACGAATGCGGAATTTTGTTTGAAAACAACCATGGTCTTCAACGCCATGTAAGAACTTGGTGCCCCTAAAATGTTGATCAACCTTTACGAAAACGAGCCAAACTGGATGAAGAACCCATCAATACCGATGTTAAAGATTTCAAAGTGGTGTACAAAGAATGGGAAGCTGCAGGTCTGACAGAGATGTAGAAATTGACCTTGAACACTTGTAAAGAAAGCATCCAGGCAAAGAAAGAAACTTATGAAGATCAAGGCAAGTCTGAAAGATGGATTGAAAGGAAGTTATAAAAATGTTGGGAAAAATTTTTCATTGACAGAATAGTTCGAGCCCTACAGTTTGTGACTTATTTCAGTGAAGCACCCTTGGTCAAAACCATACTGTCTAAAGTGAAGAATATGGACCCCGAGGCGGACCCGGATGTAATCTTTACCAAGATTGACTTGTGGATGAAACCAAATGTCAAAGATATACTGTCCCAAATATATTTTTTTTCTGAAGCTGAGGACTTAGTCAGTGATCAAGAAGAAGAAAATGACGATGATACAGACACTGAATAAATAGTTTTGTATATATTTATATGTAAGATACAGTCAAGAGTTTCTCTTTATCATTGCCAAATATCATAATATATACTCTTCAAAAAAAGAAACGCAAAAGGGTACAAATGGGTTATAACTCCGATTTTATGTTTCCTACCGGTTCATGCTTTGTGAATATAAGGTCATTGCATGTCCCAAACACATTCCCACGGTTACATTCGATAAAACGCAGCTACTGTACAATAAAGTTCCAAAATGTGAATATTCGCAAAAACGCAGCCACGTGCAAACCATGTCACCACTGCACGTGCGTTGTCTGCACGTGCAACATGAACACCGACAGTATAAAAGTGCAGGGTGTTCGCTTGCCTGGCCTCTGTATCTGGCCGACAGTTGACAATCCAGGACATGCCACGTCTCAGTGAACCGCAGAGAAACAATGCCATCGGCCGACTAGACGCAGGCGAATCCAGAACGGCCGTTGCCAGGGCATTCCATGTGTCCCCAAGCACCATCTCCAGACTGTGGGACCGTTACCAGCAACATGGATCAACACGTGACCTCCCTAGATCCGGTCGACCACGGGTCACTACCCCCGGGCAGGACCGCTACATCCGGGTACGCCACCTTCGGGAACGATTGACTACTGCCACCTCCACAGCCACAGCAATACCAGGTTTGTGCAGGATATCCGACCAGACCGTACGGAACCGCCTACGTGAGGTAGGAATTCGTGCCAGACGTCCAGTTCGAGGTGTCATCTTAACACCACAACACCGTCGACTCCGACTGCAGTGGTGCCAGATTCATCGACAATGGCCTCAACTGCGATGGAGACAGGTGTGGTTCAGTGACGAGTCCCGATTTCTGCTCCGACGTCATGATGGAAGATGTCGCGTGTATAGGCGTCGTGGTGAACGTTATGCGGCAAACTGCGTGCAGGGAGTGGACAGATTCGGCGGGGGTAGTGTCATGGTGTGGGCAGCCATCTCACACACTGGCAGAACTGACCTGGTCCACGAGCAGGGCAATCTGAATGCACAGGGCTACATTGACCAGATCCTCCGGCCACACATCGTTCCAGTTATGGCCAACGCCAACGCAGTGTTCCAACATGACAATGCCAGGCCTCACACAGCACGTCTCACAACGGCTTTCCTACAGAACAACAACATTAATGTCCTTCCTTGGCCATCGATATCACCGGATTTGAACCCAATTGAGAATCTATGGGACGAGTTGGACCGACGCCTCCGACAGCGACAACCACAGCCCCAGACCCTGCCCGAGCTGGCAGCAGCCTTGCAGGCCGAGTGGGCCACCATCCCCCGGGACGTCATCCGTACTCTGGTTGCTTCAATGGGCAGGCGGTGCCAGGCAGTTGTCAACACACGTGGAGGCCACACCCGGTATTGACTCCAGATGACCTTGACCTTGGTGGTGTGTCCTATCACTTACTCACAATGGACTAGAGTGAATTGTGAACAATTCTGCAACATCTGGTAATTATCGGACTCACCATTCAATAATTAAATCAATTCTCCAAATGTTACGACAATGTGGATTTGTGTTTCTTCTTTTGAAGAGTATATGTATGTTGAGAGAAATAAAATACATTGTAGTAATCAAGCATTTCTCTTGTTATTTATTTATTGTATTAAAGTTAAAGAAAACAAACAAAAAAGGTATTGAACAAGTTAAGTTTATTACAAGATTAAACATTTGTAACAAAATTTATTTTATTAAGAAGGCAGCATATAAAAAAGGTTAACATATATTCATACATAAAAATCATTATAAGGTATGAAGTGGTTCTCATTTACAATATACAATTTTATGCACGTGGTTTATAGCCTAATCAATGATTCTAGTATGAGTACGGTAGTGCCCATGGGCTAGAGTATTGATTCCATCTTCAAGAACATAGCGTTTGTCATCATAGGGAGATAAACTTATCTTGTTAGTAGCTACACTGTATAGCTGATGATTCACACTCTGTGTCTCAGTTGGGAATGTTCAAACAAACATTTCTTGTACATAGTTTGCTCCAGGACCTTTTTTAATCACAATTTTACTAACACTTTTAGCTGGGGGGTTTTCTCTTTCCCCTCATACAAAACCGAATACATGTTCGGTCTAAGACCTACAAACTCTTCCATGACAGATCCCCCGAGCTCGTCCTTCATTTTACCTAACACTTTGGCATTTACAGTAGAGAAGAGAGAATGAGAGGGATTATAGTTACTTGTGTCAAACAAGTTGACATGTTTCTGAAAATCAGAATAGACATCTTCTGTTTCTATCTCATAACACAGTGAATCTGTGTCCGTGAACAAAAGCTGGACTTTATTCCCATACTAAAATTCATACATAACAATTTTAGACATGTCTACAATTGAAAAGCCGGCATAGATAGGCTGGTTAAGAAAGATAGTGGCTTTCTTAAGATGAACTGCAGCCAAATCAGGATTAAATATTTTAAAGCCTTCAAATGTGGGTTTAGCACAGAGTTTCTTTAAACGTTTCTTTGAATTGACCAGTTCCACATTCACATGTTTTCTCACATTCGTCATGCTTCGACCAAAACAGGAATTGTTCATCAACTTAAAAAACGCTTTTTCAGTTTCATGTTTGGACTGTTTTCTTTTTCCCGTGTTGAAATCTATATAGGACTTTAACCACGGAGATTGTCTAAACTGAATCGCTCTATGGAATCTTTGTCAACTTTAATCCCTGTCTGAGATAGAATTGTAAGTTTCTGTAATGTAGTACATATTTCTCTTTATCATCGAGGTTTGGAACTAATTTTCGTACAGGCCGACCTGTAAGACAAAGTTTATCTCTCAGCTGCTACGAGTGAGGAGAAAGCATATCATCAATGACTAGCATAGATTCATGGGCCAGAGGGTAGTCACTGTGACAGTCATGTAATTATGTCGGGTATTCAAGATCCACTTCCAGAATATATCCCGTGTTTGAATTCTCTGCCACAGACATTATGTCGAGACTGTCCAAGTCTTTAACCCACTCAGAATCTCTTTCAGGGAGGTACTGGGACATGCTATGTCCATACAGGTTATTAGCATCCAAATACATAAGATAGGTGGAGGGTTCATTTTCATTAAATGTTTCAAGATAAGGATTGTTAGCTTTGGAAAACGTTTTTGATATCATTGAAATTCCACATCTTAGACCATGCTCTATCATGAGATGCATGTCCAAATCTGTGAGAAGTTCAAGTTCCACACATCCCATCTTGAGCATGGCATCCCACCCTACACCGGGTAAAGTGAAATAATGAGCACTATCCAGATGATAATAATCTAAGCACATGTTCCTAAAATGTTCAAAGACATCTGCCAAGAGAACAACGTCTGTTTTCATGTACAAATCGTGGTACTCTCCCATGGTTTTCAAGTAAAATATTGTCCACACCTGATGAGCATGCTCATAATCCTCGTCCGAGATATCACTATCAGTTAGAATATTATAAAACTCAGCTTGAGCAGGGAGCTGAGACATGTTAAATTTAGACTCGTAATCCATAAAGTCATAAGGGTATATCCCTTTTCGCAAAAGTAAGTTGATTTGCTGCTCATCTAAAAATTATTTTGTGAGTTGATTGAATTTATCACTACCATCTGCTTTCAAATTAGTAACCAGTGTCTCAAGCGATGCGTTCAAAAACTGAAGTGAGTCTATGAATCGTAAACTGCCAACAGAGAATGATATGTATTTGTCCATGTTGTTGGCAAGACAGTGAAGTTTTTGTTTCACAGATTTATCCAAATACTTTATGATCAGGTGGCTGTCATATCCCTTGAGGTTGTGAAAAACAACAGGAATAAAGAACTCATTAAGATTGCTCTGTTTTCCCTTGATCTTCCTAAATTGATACTGTAAATTGCATTTACTGTTTGCAGGACCCCGATATACTCCAGTTAAATGATCGTGGTCGCGAACTCTGTCTGATCCTAGTTTACCTTGACAGATATGACATGTACCAGCCATTTTAAATGTCCTCTTATCCTCTACTGTCAATTCCATTGGCTCCACTAGTTTTAAGATATCTCCAATGTTCTTACTTTCCTCTAACAGATGCTCAATAAAAATATTAATAACATCTGGCCGTCTGTAAACAACAGCAGGTTTGTAATAAGAAGGATCTGAGCTAACAACTTTGTAACAAAATCCAGATGGTTCATGCTTTTGGTATGGTGTGGTGGTTGAAAAAGTGCGATCATTCACACACCCAGGAATTTTCTGAGTGACTGACTCAAAGCCAGCATAAATTATAAAGAAGACCGTAAGCTGATTTTGAACACTTTTTAAATTTTAGCCATTTGTCTTCCTCTGTAGGTAACTTAACTTTTTGAAGTCTATGGGGAGTACAATACGGTTTGTGAGTTTCCAACAAATCCTGTTTAGTGAATCCATGTAAACATGAGCGACAATAAAATGTTTTTCCATTATGAATTGTTCTGTTTCCCATCAACCTACTGAAATGTTTAATCAGAGTAAAATGTCTCTTCTCCCCCTGGCTAAGTAGCATTAAATCTACCTTGATCGGGAATTTGAATGAACTTTTGTGTAAAGGAAACACCCCATCCTTCTCATCATAGCCAAACACATTTATTGAAATGCTATTTTGTTTTTCGAATTTTGATATTTCTGATAAGGGAATGGGCATATCAATTCCATTTAAATTTAGTTCAGTTTCATAAGGTTGATATTTATTTACCCTGTTTGCATTGTGCTTGAAAGATAATGGGTGCAGAGCTGCTAAGATAGACCATATAAAACATTTCTGATCATCGTTCTGAATGTTCAGTATGGCTTTTTTGTTTGCAAGGACACTGGGGAGAGGAATGTAGCTACTCCCAGTCAGTGGAGCATACTCAGCTGTATTCACCTCTATATGTGTATGATGTGATCAATGGTCCACCCACTACCTTCAGCCTGAAATTCTTGTGAGGCAGAGTATAATTTTTGAAAGGCCTCAGCCATTTGTTCTTCTATTTCAGAAACATTATTTGTCTGAAAGTTAGTGCTTCTCAATGCTGGTTCGGCTAAAATGGAATCATTATTTCCATCATACTTAATGAATTTAAGAACCACTTCATACCTTTTTTTTTCCATTAAGAAATCTTGTAATAAGGAAAAGATATTGGTCTGTTCATCATTTCAAAATTGTAAAATGTCTACATCATTTCCTTCATTGGGAGTCAGTGTAGTTGTAGCGACTGATCCTTCTAATGCTTCTGTCCGTCCATGGCCGGCCTGGTTTCTTATTTCTTCATAACGCTGTCGCCGGCGTACACAGCTATCACACTGGTTAACCTGGTCACTATAAAATCGTTCGGCTAATGGTCTATGACAATGCTTGCATTTCCTGCCGTTCACCGAGCACCGTTGATAAAAGCGCTTACCCAGAAGTAAACATTTAACGCGACCACATCAATTACACGTTGCTAACCGTGCGGGTATATCACTAGGTTCGAAGTTGTTATTGACATTGTTATCGAGAGGTCGTAGACACCGTCGTTTGACATGTTGGTTGGCTTCTGACGATGTCCGTTTTAGTGAGCATCAATGACTGCTATAGTTATCCAGACGTGATAATGAATGTCCACACTTAACACACTGGAATCGTTCATTCCCATGGACTGTACGGGTGTTTTGCAGGAGGTCTTTGTTGCACTTAAAACATCGCTGACATACGTTGCAAGCATAGCCGGCTTTTGAAGGTTTATTTTCATTGTTAAAAATCAGTTCTTTAGACAGTAATTCAATGTGTTTAAGATTGACTTCTTGATCATCGTCCAGGTCGTGGTCATGAGCCCAGGCTTCAAGTTCTTGCACTGAAGTCACAGTGTTTAAAAACTGTCCTTTATCTGTCATTTAAATAAAATAAAATAGACACCACACTCGCTGTGTCTCTCTAGCTGTCTGTGAATAAATTATTTAAAAATACACAATATACGCTTTTTATATACATATTTTTAATAAGTGGTTTAAACCAGTTCAAACCGGATTGGAGTATAATATCATAGGTGCAGATGCATCCACTAACAGTGACCTGGTTAAGCCAAACCAAGTGGCATAACACGGTCTATATTTTATAGGTCAGTAGGCTACACTATTGTCGATTCGGGTGACACTCTTTAAGCTATATCATATTTAAACAAGTGTATGCAAAACGTAGATTTATTTATGAATAATTATTTTTAACGTCATGATAATAATAATATTGAAAGAAGTCGCCCCACGCTTCAGTGGTTCATTACACAAGACAATAGCAGACCGAGACGATGTGTATGACCGATATTACACCACACCTCAAAATAGCTTCGATACACATGATACCCTCAGCCAATCACAGTAAACAACACGCAACGGTCAACACAAAAGTGTACACCTTACACCGAGGTCATGTACCACTGTAATTCAGCGGTGTTTCTCGTGTAAACAAATGCTTGTCATTAAACACAAGACACACTTCGCATTGCACACAATACCCTTTATTAGATATAATTAAAATTAATATATATATATATATATATATATATATATATATATATATATATATATATATATATATATATCATACAAAAGAATTGTTCAGGTACTGTTTGCACGACCACGAACAATTGGCTACTTCTAATTAGTTAGGAACTTATGGACCATTTAATTGATTTGTACAGATGGCTCAGTATATCTCTCTCATTATTATTTTGGCAACGTAACACTAAAATGTCATTATTTGTTAAACCAACGTTGTACGAGTTGATTTAAACAGGATCTAAACCAGTACGCTGACTAAAATAGTTAACATACAATAAATAACATTGACCCCGATTCGGCTGGTCGCCTGTATTTACAATATAATGATCTGACCTAGTCAGTTGGGAGTGACGCACAGTTTATTTAAATAGAACAATAGCATATTGTACAAACATGCAACGCTATGACCCAAACAATGTCAATACGGACACAAGTACCCATGACCCGATTTGATGGTGTCATCTATAACATGACCTCATTAGTTGGGATGACGCGCCGCTTATTTATAGAACAATAGGATATTGCACCACAACATGCACTGCCGTGACCCCGTTTCTAAAAATAGACGGCACATTTGGCGCCTGATATAGAACTCTCATTTTACATTCATCAATTGACGGCAGATATATCAGACCAATTGTGGGGTTTGTATAATGCTGGCTACGAAGGACGTTAAAATACTCAATCTTGTAACATGTCTCTAGACCGGTGACGGGGCTTCTAAACTTGTTCTAAAAAACCCACTAGAAATGGGATTAGTGACTATCGTCCTCGGTGGCACAGTGGTTGAACCATCGGACTACAGGCTGGTAGGTACAGGTTTTGCAGCCCGGTACCGGCTCCAACCCAAAGCGAGTTCTTAAGGGCTCAATGGATACGAGTAAGGTCACTACACCCTCTTCTCCCAATAACCACTAACCAACTGACAACTAACCCACTGTCCTGGACAGACATCTCAGATAGCTGAAGTGTGTGCCCAGGACACCTTAATTGGACCTTAATTGGATATAAGTTGAAATGAAATTAATGATCAGTGATTTAAAACATGTATTAGCCATGATTAAACATTCACTAGTCCTACTTTGAGTAAACACAATTTTATTAATATGAATAATCGGATATGTCACCTAAAGAAGGAGATAGTTTAAAAAGCCTAAGCCCTTAGATTTGAAAGGGGGGGGGGGGGGGGGGGGGGGGGGGGGGGAGGGTGAGGACAGGATATTCATATTTGCAAATTAAACTTAAATACAACATTTGACACCTTTTGTTTTCACCATCGGGCATTGCTATAGTAGTTATTTACTAGCCCAACATTGAATATCACTAGCCATGGGAGTGGTGCTATCATAATCTAGAAACCCTGCCAGTAAGGGTTTTTTTTTTTTTTACACTGATACAGAGTTCGCAGCTCAGCTACATACAAGTCTATATCATCTATAGTCTGTTTACGTCTAAAAGGATCCTACTAATTTGAATGAAAGGCCACAAAGAATGCAGTTAAAATGCATATAAAAACATGATACTACCTTTTAAACCCATACCAACTATTTTGAAAAAGGTTCAGCGTAAATAAAAAACGTTTCTTAAAACATTACCTTCAAATGATGTACTAATTTTAGTACAGGAAAGAAGTCTTCACTTGTATTGTCACTGAAGTAGTCGACAATGCAGTACACAGCGAGTAAAGGGACACACCCTAGTTTTTAAACACTAAGGCATATGTTTTACTATTAGAGCCGTTTTTGATAACTAAAATCATACTTTACTTAGATTTTATTGTTTAGATTATCCATTTCCGTACATTCGAAGTGTTTTTAAACACTAAGGCATATTTGTTACTATTAGAGCCGTTTTTGATAACTAAAATCATACTTTACTTAGATTTTATTGTTTAGTTTATCAATTTCCGTACATTCGAAGAGTTTTTAAACACTAAGGCATATGTTTTACTATTAGAGCCGTTTTTGATAACTAAAATCATACTTTACTTAGATTTTATTGTTTAGATTATCCATTTCCGTACATTCGAAGTGTTTTTAAACACTAAGGCATATTTGTTACTATTAGAGCCGTTTTTGATAACTAAAATCATACTTTACTTAGATTTTATTGTTTAGATTATCCATTTCCATACATTCGAAGAGTTTTTAAACACTAAGGCATATGTTTTACTATTAGAGCCGTTTTTGATAACTAAAATCATACTTTACTTAGATTTTATTGTTTAGATTATCCATTTCCGTACATTCGAAGTGTTTTTAAACACTAAGGCATATTTGTTACTATTAGAGCCGTTTTTGATAACTAAAATCATACTTTACTTAGATTGTATTGTTTAGATTATCCATTTCCATACATTCGAAGAGTTTTTAAACACTAAGGCATATGTTTTACTATTAGAGCCGTTTTTGATAACTAAAATCATACTTTACTTACATTTTATTGTTTAGATTATCAATTTTCGTACATTCGAAGAGTTTTTAAACACTAAGGCATATGTTTTACTATTAGAGCCGTTTTTGATAACTAAAATCATACTTTACTTAGATTTTATTGTTTAGATTATCCATTTTCGTACATTCGAAGAGTTTTTAAACACTAAGGCATATGTTTTACTATTAGAGCCGTTTTTGATAACTAAAATCATACTTTACTTAGATTTTATTGTTTAGTTTATCAATTTCCGTACATTCGAAGAGTTTTTAAACACTAAGGCATATGTTTTACTATTAGAGCCGTTTTTGATAACTAAAATCATACTTTACTTAGATTTTATTGTTTAGATTATCCATTTCCGTACATTCGAAGTGTTTTTAAACACTAAGGCATATTTTTACTATTAGAGCCGTTTTTGATAACTAAAATCATACTTTACTTAGATTTTATTGTTTAGTTTATCAATTTCCGTACATTCGAAGAGTTTTTAAACACTAAGGCATATGTTTTACTATTAGAGCCGTTTTTGATAACTAAAATCATACTTTACTTAGATTTTATTGTTTAGATTATCCATTTCCGTACATTCGAAGTGTTTTTAAACACTAAGGCATATTTGTTACTATTAGAGCCGTTTTTGATAACTAAAATCATACTTTACTTAGATTTTATTGTTTAGATTATCCATTTCCATACATTCGAAGAGTTTTTAAACACTAAGGCATATGTTTTACTATTAGAGCCGTTTTTGATAACTAAAATCATACTTTACTTAGATTTTATTGTTTAGATTATCCATTTCCGTACATTCGAAGTGCTTTTAAACACTAAGGCATATTTGTTACTATTAGAGCCGTTTTTGATAACTAAAATCATACTTTACTTAGATTGTATTGTTTAGATTATCCATTTCCATACATTCGAAGAGTTTTTAAACACTAAGTGCACATGTTTTACTATTAGAGCCGTTTTTGATAACTAAAATCATACTTTACTTACATTTTATTGTTTAGATTATCAATTTTCGTACATTCGAAGAGTTTTTAAACACTAAGGCATATGTTTTACTATTAGAGCCGTTTTTGATAACTAAAATCATACTTTACTTAGATTTTATTGTTTAGATTATCCATTTTCGTACATTCGAAGAGTTTTTTAAACACTAAGGCATATGTTTTACTATTAGAGCCGTTTTTGATAACTAAAATCATACTTTACTTAGATTTTATTGTTTAGATTATCCATTTCCGTACATTCGAAGAGTTTTTAAACACTAAGGCATATGTTTTACTATTAGAGCCGTTTTTGATAACTAAAATCATACTTTACTTAGATTTTATTGTTTAGATTATCCATTTCCGTACATTCGAAGTGTTTTTAAACACTAAGGCATATGTTTTACTATTAGAGCCGTTTTTGATAACTAAAATCATACTTTACTTAGATTTTATTGTTTAGATTATCCATTTCCATACATTCGAAGAGTTTTTGGTCATCCTAGTGTTTTTAATATCACAAAATGCACTTCTGATATTTTTAAAAACGCAAGTGCGTCTGAGAAGTAACAGCATTTGAGTCTATTTTTAGAGGGTATTTCACCATATCAAAGTCACAGACTCATGTTTCACTCAATTGTAACTGCATCCAAATGTGTCACATGTTTGTAGAGTAACTGAACTTTGTGTTAATTTTCACGGCTTGAAACTAGGGTATGTCCCTTTAAGGTAGAGCTGCGCACGCTTTAATTTGGCTGTCAGCCAATTGCCTTCATACCTGTAAAAAAAAAGGAAGGAAATTTAATTTACATAATTTGATGGTAATTTGTAAAGAGACTTTAATTTGTTTTTTAATTTACAGTGTTATTTGAATGAGTATGGGTTTAACACTTAATTCATGTGAATTTTTAAAATGTATTTATTATAAATTTACATGCCAATTGATCGGTTCCCTTTTGACGTACTTATGTGAATTTCTAATAGTTTGTTAGTAACTGACACTGTGTGACATTTGTCAAAATAAATTGTCACGAATGCACGAATGCACTGTAAAACACTGTTTGTGTGTAGGATTTCAACAATGGCCGCTTTGGCTGATGTTGTTAACAATGTAGTACAACGTTCACTATTCATTGTAATCGGGACATCGTTAGATCATTGGCGCCCACGCAGATTTAGTTATGACAGGATATTCTAAACAGTTTGATATTTAGTTCAATAAGAAATAGTTAATACTGCTCATATTTCTACAGCTACGAACGAGAAAAACCTCTACTGAAAGTATACTTCTAATCTTACTACTAGTCTTCTACTACTACTACTACTACTACAACTACTACTACTACTACTACTACTACTACTACTACTACTACTACTACTACTACTACTACTACTACTACTACTACTACTACTACTACTACTACTACTACTACTACTACTACTACTACTACTACTACTACTACTACTACTACTACTACTACTACTACTACTACTACTACTACTACTACTACTACTACTACTACTACTACTACTACTACTACTACTACTACTACTACTACTACTACTACTACTACTACTACTACTACTACTACTACTACCTACTACTACTACTACTACTACTACTACTACTACTACTACTACTACTGCTACTACTACTACTACTACTACTACTACTACTACTACTACTACTACTACTACTACCACTACTACTACTACTACTACTACTACTACTACTACTACTACTACTACTACTACTACTACTACTACTACTACTACTACTACTACTACTACTACTACTACTACTACTACTACTACTACTACTACTACTACTACTACTACTACTACTACTACTACTACTACTACTACTACTACTACTACTACTACTACTACTACTACTACTACTACTACTACTACTACTACTACTACTACTACTACTACTACTACTACTACTACTACTACTACTACTACTACTACTACTACTACTACTACTACTACTACTACTACTACTACTACTACTACTACTACTACTACTACTACTACTACTACTACTACTACTACTACTACTACTACTACTACTACTACTACTACTACTACTACTACTACTACTACTACTACTACTACTACTACTACTACTACTACTACTACCACTACTACTACTACTACTACTACTACTACTACTACTACTACTACTACTACTACTACTACTACTACTACTACTACTACTACTACACTACTACTACTACTACTACTACTACTACTACTACTACTACTACTACTACTACTACTACGACTACCACTACTACTACTACTACTACAATTTCTACTACTACTATTACTACTACTACTGCTACTGCTACTACTGCCACTGCTACTACCACTACTAATACTACTACAATTTCTACTACTAATACTACTATTACAATTTATATTACTACCACCACGACTACCACTACTACTACTACTACTGCTACTACTTACTACTACTACTACTATACTACTACTACTACTACTACTACTACTACTACTACCACTACTACTTCTACTACAATTTCTACTACTACTACTACTACTACTACTACTACTACTACTACTACTACTACTACTACTACTACTACTACTACTACTACTACTACTACTACTACTACCACTACTACTACTATTACAATTTATATTACTACCACTACAGGGGTGCAGAAAGTACTCGCCCGATCGCCAAATGCGAGTACAAATTCTGACGGTCGCGTTAAAAAATACAACTACCAGTCCGACGGACGATCTGTCTTTTTCTGACTGTAATTATTATTATTATTATTGTTATTATTATTATTATTGCTATTGTTATTGTTATTGTTATTATTATTATTATTATTATTATCATGATTATTGTTATTGTTATTATTATTATTGTTATTGTTGTTATTATTGTTATTTTTATTGTTATTATTATTATTATTATTATTATTATTATTATTATTATTATTATTGTTATTGTTATTGTTATTGTTATTGTTATTGTTATTATTATTGTTATTGTTATTATTGTTATTATTGTTATTATTATTATTATTATTATTATTGTTATTATTATTATTATTATTGTTATTATTGTTATTGTCATTATTATTGTTATTATTATTTCTATTATTATTATTATTATTATTATTATTGTTATTGTTATTATTGTTATTATTAGTATTATTATTTAATTAATCGAATCTGTGACTCCACATGTCAAAATTCCAAGCCGTTACAAAATGATACAATACACACCAATACATGTACCGCATTGATAACTTTGGACTTTCGAACTGCGCGAGCACGACCTTCTGGAAACGGGGACCGCTCTATAGTCCAAAGGTTCAATAGTCGGAAACACTGTACTAATATTTTACTACGTCTAATATGTGCATGGTATAAATAGGGCGTTATATGTTAACATGTATTTTACCCTTTATAATTTGGATAATGGAAATGACATTTTGTTCACATCATGCCAAAACACCACACATGCATATTAGTATATAGCTTTGGCACATGCAACATATTTTGATTTTTCTTCAGTAGTCTCTCAAGTCTTGGTATAGTTTTTTTGGACGTCCGTATATTTATTACAACACACATTACTGAAAACAAAAAATGGACACGTGCCATGGGCCACCCTTATTAGTTTTTGCAATAAAGACATTTATAAAATGGTAGTACATGGAATTATTTCGATATCGTATTTTGTGGGGAGCAGCAACTTTCGGAGGTTTCAGCGGCGGCAGCACCACGCAGAGGAAATCCACCAAATACACGAATGGAAAAGTGGCGCATTGTCTTACAATAATGGGTGGCGTACGTTTATAGAATATTGGACAGCAGTTACCTATGCTGTTCGAGGATA